>NC_057810.1:101408420-101516650 GCF_018294505.1 Triticum aestivum
TCGATATCTATGAGCCCTCGCTCTCTTCTCATGGTTCGCCCGACCCTCTATATATGATATGGATAGGCCTCCATTTCACACATTGCATGCAAAATTTTGTTTGAGATGTCCTTGACACATATTCCCACAAATACATTCATGAAATCAACCCCACCCCCACCCCCCAAACAAAAAACACTCATGAACGCGGTTTGTATCTCTCACACACACCCACGTAGGTGGGGGACGTGCACAAAGAGAAGAGGTGCAAGCACGGCGCACGTACTCCCGTCTCTTTCCCAACCACACCCGCGCGGGTACACAGTGGAGCTCATATCTGTATGAAAAGGCAGCCCATGTGGTAATTTGGCACGTGTACTAGGTGTCCACTTGGTGGAGGGAGGATCATCTACCATGGGTGAACAAACAAATTGCGACTTGACACGTTATGTTAAAAAAGAGGCAAACCATGTGGGGCCTACCTTAGAGGCAAGGCTCTATACACTAGAGTACTTTCGATGTGTCCCGTGAACTTGCAGAACAAGGAGAAGCTTGCTTAGTACGCCGTCTCCCCCGACCATGGGCGCGGTGGCTCGCAGGATGAGGTGAAGCTTGCTTAGTATTGTAGCCTTACTCCCGCTCCCTCGCCCACGCGCGCGGTGGCTCGCAGGACGAGGAGAAAAATTTACTACTCCCTCCGTTGACTCCTCGTCCCTACTACCTTGGTTATAGAGATTATCCTATTGTTTGGAATATATATGTCCTTTAGTAGATTTCAATATGAACTACTAGTACATACTCCAAACACTGATGTATATAGACGTATTTTAGAGTGTAGATTCACTCATTTTGCTCTGTATGTACTCCATATTGAGGCCCTGTTTGGTTCATAAGTCCTAGGACTTTTTCTAGTCCCAACTAAAAAGTCCCTACTCCTTAAAAAGTCCCTCCTTGTTTGTTTTCAAGGACTAAAAAGTCCCTAGTCCCTCCCTAGAGGTTATTGAATGACCATGTTACCCCTAGTATACAGGAAAATAACAACCAAACAACACCATGGGGCGGCGGGGCAATGGGTGCAGGGAGGGGTATTGTTCGAAAAGTCCCAAAAAGACTCTTCTTGAGAGTCTTCTTCATTAAGTCCCAAAAAGCAAGTTTTAGTCCATAGTAGTCCCTCCTGTTTGGTTAAAAATTCTCTAAGAGGGACTTTTTCTAGTCCCTACACTAAAAAGTCCCTGGAAACAAACACCCCCTGAAATGGATGTAATAGTATGCACTCTCCCTCGCCCCTCGACCCTCGCCCACGTGGTGGATGTGCAGCAATTCATTCGATCTCATATAGCCAGAACGATATATACTGCAGTACCATTATTGCTCGACTTCCCGAAGAGGCGAAGAGCCAATCGCAAGGTTAATATTTTGGAGATGCCAAGCGGAAGGTTATAGGAGAACGAGTACTAGGTGGCGCGTCATTTATAAATAAAGTTTTTTTTCTTTAGTGGCACGTACGCAATATGATAGGTTCATATGGAGAGAAAAGGAAACCTCTCCACTATATACATAGTCAGGATGGGCCAGCCTACACGGTTGCTTGCTCGGGTTGCTCTCTTCACACTCTCGCACAAAATGACTGTGGCCACATGTCAGGACCCTGACTCAATGTCACATCGATCTAGCCTGTAACACCTCATATCACTTTGCGGCCTCACGCACGGTATCCCCACGGGTGTCGCCTTACCTTTGCCCGGGACCGTTTGCGCCTTTTGGCTCACGTATATGATAGTGTCGCTAGCATCCATATGATAAGGAGCCCGGGCTGACATGACTAGTCGTAAACCCAAAGTGGCACAGACTTACAGGGATAGGCATCCATGACCCAGCATCGAACGTGTCGGTCATCAGCAAGTGGGCCCGGGCTGTAGCACTGGGCTAGCAGGACTTCGGTAAACCGGGCTGTAGCGGGCTAACAGGACTCCGGTACTCAATGCGTGACATTTCCCCGAAGGGACAGACACAGGAACGAAGAAGGACACATGCCGGCCAGCCTAAGTGTTCCGGAGCAGTAGCAAGCTACCATGGCTCAATGGAAACACTAGGAGACATTTCCCGGTAAGAGAGGCTACTAAAGATAAACAACTAGATAGTCAGATCCCACACATACCAAGCATTTCAATCATACACACAATATGCTCGATATGTGCAAATACAACAAGGCATCACAACATGACTCTACGACACAAGTACTTTATTTAAAGGCTCAGAGAGCCATACATAGCATACACACAAGTACGGGTCACACGACCCACATTCAAGTCATACAAGCATACAAGCCAGCAGCGGAAGTAACTTGTCTGAGTACAGACAACTAGTAAAATAAAGGAGGCTTGGGTAAGCCTAGCTATACTACATGGTCCTTCACGTGCTCAGGATCACCACCTGGGCCTTAGTCTACTCATCGATGTCAACGTCTACGAAGAACCCGTCGGAAGGGGTTGTAGCATCTTCTGAAAAATATAAATTAAAGCAACATGAGTACAAAGGTACTCAGCAAGACTTACATCAGATCGTACATACATGCTCATTATCAAGAAGGGTTGGTGGGGTTATTGCAGCAAGCCAGCTTTGACTCTTGGCTAAGCTATCCTACGAGACTCCAACTTGAAATAGTTTTTGCGCACACGAGTCCACTACTCACCACTTCAATACACTACCGAGGATCCACCTCCGTCTTCCTACGGAAGAGCCATCCTCGGCACTCACGCTTATCTTGAAGCTTTTAGTAGTTTCCAGTTTACTTGTCTATGAACTGTATAGGCAACCAAGTAGTCCTTTACCGTGGACGCGGCTATTCAAATAGATTATGTTAACCCTGCAGGGGTGTACTTCTTCATACATGTTTCCACCACTTAGCATCTGCACAGGACATGTGCTCGACAGACTTCAAGCGAAAACCGACGTGGGTGTAGACCACGACCTACCTAAACACTCAAGTCTCTAGTCCAGGTTTATCGCCTATTCGGGTTCCATCCATGAGGAGATCTGGCCAGGGTTTCGCTCACAGCCCCAAACGATGTGAACAGGGTTCCGAGACACCTAACGGGTGCCCGGTATACCCGGCCACGTACCTACCGCATCACAGCCCACCCCTATGGTCAGCGCTGTCCACGGCCTCCAGTAAGCTACAAACACCAGAAACTACTTGCAACTCCTGGACAGAGGACTAATGTGAATAGGAAGTCGAGCGGGGTCATATTTCAGGGCCCAATGTATGGTAGTACCTGAATCTTAAATCACACATACAGATCTCAGTGCTTAAGGACGATTTCAATGAAACAACCCACCATGTACTCCTACATGGCCTCTCATCGATACCTTTACCAAATCGTGTTCAGCACACCACTCTCATACTGACATGATCATTTCACTCGAGTCCATCACCCAGATGAACCAGACCTAACACGACTCTAAGCATAGCAGGCATAGCAAGGTAGGAACAACATACATACATGGCTCAACCAAGTCCTACACATGCTAGTGGGTTTCATCTAGTTACTGTGGCAACGACAGGTCATGCAGAGGAAATGGGTTCAACTACCGCAGCACACAGCAGTTTGAATCGCGTTGTCTTAATGCAGTAAAAGAGAGCAGGAGCAAGAACATGGGATTGTATCGATATGATCAAATGGTTGGTTGCTTGCCTGATGGGTCGGTGCACTGGTATTGTTCTTTGTTGGGGTAATCACGGTACTCCTCGGGGGCAGAACCTGCCGCAGAGAACACCGATACACAAACATCACCAAACAATATGCAACAATATGATGCATGCATGAGACATGGCAATATGAGTGTGTTGGGCTAATGCAACTAAGACCAGATGGGTTTGAACCATTTTGAACCAAAGATTCAATTTCCAAACTCATATATGGTCATTTAAGGTGCTTTAACTTGTTCTTCAATAAACATTAGGTTAGCTTGTTTAAACATGCATGAAACCAACACAGATGGATAGGTTGGATTTTTCTGATCATTTTTCATATATAACACTTTGCATTTGGAGCTACGGTTGAATTACTATGAATTTTTGAAGTTTAGGACATTTTCTGAAATTTATAAATCATTCTAGATTTATTTTAATTCCAGAAAAGGATTACTGCGTCAGCATGATGTCATGCTGACCTCAGCAAGTCAACAGACTGGTCCAGGTCAAACTGACCAGTGGGTCCCGCATGTTAGTAGATAATTATAATAACTAGATTTAGTTTTAAACTAATCTGAGGTAATTAGCAGAGGGCCCCACTTGTCATAGGCTCAGGGGAGTCAAACTGGGCCCACACTGGTCAAGGTCAAAGTCAAACACGCCGGCGTCTAGCCGCCGGCGAGGCCGAACGCGGCGGCGGAAGTGCTTTTGCGCATTCCGGTGACCAAACGGGCGGCGGAGGGCGTCTACGCGTAGCTGAGACCGAGTCGCGGCTATTGGTGGTGGTGGTTGAGCTCGGGGTGGCCGGAGATGTCGCCGGCGACGACTTTGGCGGTCGCCGGAGTCGGGTGAAGATGGATCCGATGCTACGGGGCACGGCGAGGCACGTGGTGAGGTGCGTTGGGCCCCTAGGGACGCGGTGAGTGCGTTAGACAAAGTGGGGTGGCCGGTGGATAACCGGAGACACGTCGGCGATGAGCTCCGCGGCGGCGCGTGCAGGTGAGCTATGTGTGCTCGCGGTGGTGCACGAGAGCAAGAAAGGGAGGTGGGAGGAGGTAGCTAGGCTCACAGCGGTCTCGAGGGAGCAGACGGTGCGATCGGGGGCGAGCTGATGCGGCGGCGATGGCGAAGGGGATCTCCGGTGATGGCGGTTCGGTCGAGGTCCGTGCGGTGGCTTTGGGGCACGCGAGCGCTCGGGGCTCGGCTAGCTCGAAGGAATAGAGGGTGGCGAAGCTCCTGGACACGGTGGCGCAGCGCGAGGTTGACGGAGAGCGCGACTACGGCGAGGGTGCGGCGGCGGTGGCATCAGCCATGGCGTGGGAGAGCGAGGGAGAGGAGCTGGGGCTGAGTGAGAGTGTCTAGGGGGTTCGGGGCACGACGTGGAGCTCATCCAAGGTCACAGGGGGGCGAGAGGGGGAAGCAGGGCGACGGGAAGCTGCGTGGCGCACGCTGCAGCCACCGTCGAGCACCTGCCTGCCTGCCTGGCCAAGCCAAGCAGCTCGCTGGAGCGGTGGCTGGGCTGGGCCGACAGGTGGGCCTCTAGGTGGCGCCAGGTAAGCTTTTTCCTTTATTTCTGTTTTCTGTTTTTATTCTGTAGGTTTGTTGAATTTCTAAAAATACCTAGGCAACTCCAAAATTGACCAAACTGCACCTGGTCCTTAGTTGGAATATTTCCAGCAAGGAACATTTTAGTTTGGGATTATTTGAGCAATAAATATTTTTATAAATTTTAAATTCCCAAATTCAAATACTTATGATTTAACTCAAAGACCTTAGGATGACCTAGAAAATTGTGCATCACTTTTGGCAGAGGTTCTGAACCCAGAAAAAATGATGGACATTTTAGAAGGGCATTTCAGGTTCATTGAAAATAATTTTAGTAAACCCTAGTTGGATTCAGAGGGGGCTGGGGGTTCTGTCATCCCCATTTCAAGTTTTTGTTGAAAGAATAACATGATGCAACACTCTAATGCATGAACTAGCTAGGGTGTGACAACTCACCCCCACTCAAAAGAATCTCGTCCCGAGATTTAGGTTCCTCCGGGAAGAAGGCGGGATACTCGATTCGAAGACGATCCTCCCTTTCCCAAGTTGCTTCCTTCTCAGAATGGTGCGACCATTGAACCTTGAGAAACTTGATATTATGACGTCGAGTGGTACGCTCGGCTTGATCGAGGATACGAATGGGGTACTCTCGATATGTGAGATTATCTTGAAGATCAAGCGTTTCATGGTCCACTCCACGGATAGGATCCGAGAAGCAACGCCTGAGTTGAGAGACGTGGAAGACATCGTGGACTCTGGAGAGATGCGGAGGTAGTTCCAATTGGTAGGCAACTTCTCCTCGTTTAGCGAGAATGCGAAAAGGTCCAATGTAACGAGGAGCCAATTTGCCTTTGATACCGAAACGATGGGTTCCCTTCAGAGGAGTAACCCGAAGGTAAGCCTTCTCGTCAACCTCAAAAGTCATAGCCTTATGTTTCTGGTCATATTGGCTCTTTTGACGAGATTGGGCTATTTTCAACTTTTCACGAACGATGCGAACTTGCTCTTCTGCTTCTTGGATCATATCCGGGCCAAAGAATTGCCTTTCCTCGGTTTCTGACCAGTTAAGGGGTGTTCGACACCTTCGTCCATAGAGAACTTCAAAAGGGGCCTTACCCAAGCTAGATTGATAGCTGTTGTTATAAGCAAATTCGGCAAATGGAAGGCATTTCTCCCAATCCATTCCGAATGAGATAACCGAAGCTCGAAGCATGTCTTCTAGAATCTGGTTGACGCGTTCTACTTGACCACTTAATTGAGGGTGAAAGGCGGTGCTAAAGGAAAGGCGGGTTCCCATAGCATTTTGGAAACTTTCCCAAAATCGAGAGGTGAAGAGACTTCCTCGATCTGAATTAATTTCCAGTGGAACACCATGGAGGGACACTATTCGGGAGATGTATAAGTCTGCTAATTGACTAGCGGTTATACTCTCACGAACAGGTAAGAAATGGGCCACTTTGGAAAGACGGTCGATAACGACGAAGATAGCATTATTCCCTCTCTTGGTCCTGGGAAAACCGGTGATGAAGTCCATACCAATTTTATCCCATTTCCATTCAGGAATAGCTAGGGGTTGAAGGGTGCCAGCAGGCCGTTGATGCTCTACTTTTACACGACGGCAGACTTCGCAACTAGCAACAAACTGAGCAATGTCTCTCTTCATCCTAGTCCACCAGAACCTCTGGCGTAGGTCCTGATACATCTTAGTGCTACCGGGATGAATGGTGAGAGGAGATTCATGAGCTTCCTTAAGGATCAACTGCCGTAGTTGTCGGTTCTTGGGAACCACGAGACGGTTCCCAAAGTATACAACACCATGATCATTTGTGGAGAAACATTTAGCATCTCCGCTAGTAATGTTCTCCTTGATCCGAGATATTCCTTTATCTCGTTTTTGGGCAGCGGTGATTTGATCCGTAAGAGTAGGTTTCGCCACCAAGGTGGAAAGGAATCCTTGAGGAACGATGTGGAGATTAAGCTTCCAAAATTCCTCATGGAGAAGTGGTTGACTTTGTTGCAACATCAGATTGTTGCAATAAGATTTACAACTTAGTGCATCAGCCATGACGTTGGCTTTTCCTGGGGTGTAAGTTATCCCTAAGTCAAAATCTGTGATCAACTCGACCCAACGTCTTTGCCTGAGATTCAAATCCGGTTGGGTGAATATGTATTTCAGACTTTGGTGATCAGTGAAGATTTCGCAACGATTACCGAGGAGGTAATGTCGCCATGTTTTGAGTGCATGGACTACAGCTGCAAGCTCTAGATCATGAGTAGGGTAGTTTTCCTCATGTGGGTGTAATTGCTGTGAAGCATAAGCAATTACGTGTCGATCATGCATGAGAATACAACCTAGTCCTTGTTGTGAGGCATCGCAGTAGATAACAAAGTCCTTGGAGAAATCTGGTGGTACCAAAACGAGAGCAGAAGTCAAGCGTCTTTTCAGTTCCTGAAAACTGTGCTCACATTGTGGAGTCCACTCGAACTTTTTATCTTTCTTGAGGAGTTCAGTTAGAGGTTTAGCAACCTTGCAGAAATTCTCGACAAAGCGACGACAATAGCTCGCTAAGCCAAGGAAACTCCGAACTTGCTTGACCGATTCAGGTGGAGTCCAATTAAGGACGGCTTGAACTCGCTCGGGGTTAACAGCAATACCTTTACCCGAAATTACATGTCCTAGATAGGTCACTTCTGGCAACCAAAATTCACATTTGGACAATTTGGCATAAAGGCGATGCTCTCGAAGTTTCTTCAACACTAGCCTTAGATGTTCGGCATGTTATTCCTCGTTCTTGGAGTAGATGAGTATATCATCGAGGTAAACCACGACAAATTTATCCAAATACTCCATGAAGATTGAGTTCATTAACCGACAAAAAGTGGCTGGAGCATTGGTTAAACCGAAGGACATGACGGTGTACTCGTATTGGCCATAACGAGTAACAAAGGCCGTTTTAGGAATGTCCCCGTTCCTGATCTTGATTTGATGGTAGCCCAACCTCAAATCCATTTTGGAGAAGACTGAGGATCCAGCGAGCTGATCATACAGATCCTTGATCCTGGGGAGCGGATACTTGTTCTTAATTGTGACCAAATTGACAGGTCGATAATCTACAACCATCCGGTCCGTACCATCCTTCTTCTTGATGAAGAGGACATGGCAAGCCCATGGAGATGAACTAGGTCGGATGAAACCCTTTTTCAAGGACTCATCGAGTTGTTTCTTAAGTTCGGCTAGTTCAAAAGGTGCCATCTTATAGGGTCTTCTGGAAATTGGGACAGTTCCCGGAATGAGATCTATCATGAACTCAACATCTCTGTCAGGTGGGACACCTGGCAATTCTTCTGGGAAGACATCCGGGAAATCATGGACTACCGGAACGTCTTCGAGGTCTGGCAAAGGGCTGGCGTTAAGAGAATACAGTTGTCGTTTAGCTACTCGGGTCAAGACATTGACTATCTTTCCTGAAGGGTGCGTGAGTTGAACAGTCCTAGAGAAGCAATCGATCTTGGCATGATGGGCTGACATCCAATCCATACCCAAGATGATATTAATATCCGAAGATTTGAGAGCTATCAAAGATGCAAGAAAAACAAGTCTGTCGACTTGAATTTCATTCCCATGGCTTACGCTAGAGGTTTGCCATCTAGAACCGGGAGTGGAAATTTACATGGTGGAAGGCATGTCACAGAATGCGGTATTATGCAAGCGAGCATAGTTTTTGGATATGAATGAATGAGATGCTCCAGTATCAAAAAGAACAGATGCCGGGTGGCAATTAACAAGGAGCGTACCAAGAACGACGTTGGGATCCTCTTGAGCCTCTTCTGCAGAGATACAATTCACATGGCCACGTGCAGTGGTGGCCGGCTTGGCGTAGAACACTTTCCCTGTCGGCTTGCCACGACCAACAACTTTTGCAGATTGGCTGGGGTTGGTCTGGGGACACTCACGCATATAGTGGCCTGATTCCCCACACTTGAAGCACGTCACGGCACTGGTGCGTGGAGGAGCATTGTTAGTTGGACCACCATAGGGCTTGGCTGGTGCATACTGGTTAGCCGGGCGAGGCGCCTGATTGGATGGCCTCGGTGTGAACCTGGGTGGCAGGGCAGTGTTAGGCACCCACACCCGGCGCTTTTGTGGTCCAGCACCGGATGAGGAACCCAAGTCACGGCCATGCTTGCGTGTTGCGTCGAAATCAGTCTGACCCGTCTCAGCACTGATGGCTTTATTCACAAGCTTCTGAAAAGAGGTGCACTCATGCAGACGGAGGTCACGACAAAGCTCAGGACTAAGTCCCTTACGGAACCTTGCCTGCTTCTTGGCATCGGTAGAAACTTCCTCAGTTGCATATCGTGCAAGGTTACCGAACTCCCTGCTGTAAGCGTCAACAGAGAGTCGACCTTGAGTGAAACTGCAGAACTCCTGACGTTTACGGTCCATGAGACCCTCCGGAATGTGATGTTCACGGAAAGCCTCGCTGAATTCAGCCCAAGTAGTGACGTGGCCCGCTGGGCGCATAGCTTCATAATTCTCCCACCAGAGACTGGCGGGGCCTTCGAGATGATATGCAGCAAAGGTGACCCTATCAGCCTCAGCTACGAGTGCAGAACGCAGTTTGTGAGTAATACTGCGAAGCCAGTCATCGGCGTCGAGAGGCTCGACGGAGTGGTGAAAGGTAGGTGGATGTAACTTGATGAAATCACTGAGTGACACCAAGTTATTCCTCTGATGGTGTGCTGTGTTCTGTTCGATACGCTCCAACAAACGGTTGGTCTCCCACTTGTTTCTCTTGGCTTCCAGCATAACATCGGCCAGAGAAGGAGGGTGAGGCAGGTTTGTTTCCCCAATTCTGCTGCCTTCGTCCTACTCTGGGGGAGCAGGATTGTTGCGGGTGTTGACCATCCTAGGAAAAACAAGACAACGGTTTAGTCCAGAATGATAAGATTCCAACATAGAATGTAGAATGTAATGGACAACTCAGAATGCAAGATGATCATCCGTATGACATGGTAGATACAGAATCTGCTTCTTTTATTCCATCGTCATACACACCATACAAGGTTTAGTACAAGACCAAACATAGTACTACTACGGTGAAAGAAGGATTACATCTCGTCGGAGGCATCCAAGCTCCTATACATTATTTTTCCTACACCCCCGGAATTACTACACACTAAGTCATATTCCACAAGTCACGCAGGACGGTGGAGATACAACTATTACAATACTAGTGGAACTACTACTATCTCAGACATCTCCATAGTAGTTCTCATAGAAGTCTCCTCCATAGCCTGGAAGTTCAACGTGAGCATCCGGAAACAGACGGTCCTGAGGGGCCTGTGGACCAAAAGGGCTAGGGTGAGGTCTTGGACCAACAAACGGTGGCCTGCGGGGACCACGAGGTGGGGTGATGCCCCCCACATCACGCCAATCCATCATGTCTGGAAGAGCAGATCTAACAGGATACAGGTCTCTCATATCCATATATCCAGCTTGCACAGCCGGTGCAAACCGAGTCAAGGTGGCCCAATGATCAGCGCGGGTGTTGAGAAGCTCCATTCTCAAGGCCCGATTCTCTCAGTCCTTATCCTCGAGCAACTCGGCAGTGGTGCGAGTTAGTGAGTCCTCCTGACTGGAGTCAGCATAGATAGCCCGGAGATACCCGTGCGCTCCAGGAAGTGAAGCTGGCATATACCGGAAGTCGGTGTTGCGAAGCAGGCCAGTCCTGACTCGCATGATGGTCATCATAGAATAAGCCGTATCTTGCACGACCATCTCAATAGTAACACCGAGTCCATAGGAACAGTGGAGGGGCTCGGTTGAACCAGGATAAGAGGGAAATATCCTGACGGTGCAAAGATACTGGCTTTGATTAAAATCTCGAAACTGCTCTTCGACCGTGTATTCGGGATACCAACGGTAACCCGTCTCGATCATTACCCGGACTAAACTAGCCGTATGACCGGTCACACCAATGCATCGGGTCAGGCGAACCACTTGATTTTGGTCACGAGTGGCCATCTGAAAGCACAACCATAATGCAAAGGCATTAGAATTTCTAGCAGAATTTTGACAGCATAACGGCTGTAAATGCTCAAGAAGAGTTTTGAGACATTTAGCAAAGAATTGCATAGACACTCGACAACATCATATCAAGGTTCTGGTCCAAACTTATCAACATAACAGGGTAGTAGAACTGAACTAGGCTTGTAACCATCAAACCTATAAGGTACTACTGATTAGTAACACGTGAACCTGATAGAGAGAAAAGATCCTAGTCCTTAACCCCCGGTGGAAGAATGGACTGACTTAGATCAGAATGCCATGAGGTAAAGGAGTAAAAAGAGCCTTACGTACCATCCCACAATCAATTCCCCTACATATAAGTAAAGCATTTCTAGACTTAACATCGACCAGTTTGGCTTGGAGAACCTATAGGCAGTCCGACTCTGATGCCAACGCTGTCAGGACCCTGACTCAATGTCACATCGATCTAGCCTGTAACACCTCATATCACTTTGCGGCCTCACGCACGGTATCCCCACGGGTGTCGCCTTACCTTTGCCCGGGACCGTTTGCGCCTTTTGGCTCACGTATATGATAGTGTCGCTAGCATCCATATGATAAGGAGCCCGGGCTGACATGACTAGTCGTAAACCCAAAGTGGCACAGACTTACAGGGACATGCATCCATGACCCAACATCGAACGTGTCGGTCATCAGCAAGTGGGCCTGGGCTGTAGCACTGGGCTAGCAGGACTCCGGTAAATCGGGCTGTAGAGGGCTAACAGGACTCCGGTACTCAATGCGTGACATTTCCCTGAAGGGACATACACAGGAACGAAGAAGGACACATGCCGGCCAGCCTAAGTGTTCCGGAGCAGTAGCAAGCTACCATGGCTCAATGGAAACACTAGGAGACATTTCCCGGTAAGAGAGGCTACTAAATATAAACAACTAGATAGTCAGATCCCACACATACCAAGCATTTCAATCATACACACAATATGCTCGATATGTGCAAATACAACAAGGCATCACAACATGACTGTACGACACAAGTACTTTATTTAAAGGCTCAGAGAGCCATACATAGCATACACACAAGTACGGGTCACACGACCCACATTCAAGTCATACAAGCATACAAGCCAGCAGCGGAAGTAACTTGTCTGAGTACAGACAACTAGTAAAATAAAAGAGGCTTGGGTAAGCCTAGCTATACTACATGGTCCTTCACGTGCTCAAGATCACCACCTGGGCCTTAGTCTACTCATCGATGTCAACATCTACGAAGAACCCGTGGAAGGAGTTGTAGCATCTTCTGAAAAATATAAATTAAAGCAACATGAGTACAAAGGTACTCAGCAAGACTTACATCAGATCCTACATACATGCTCATTATCAAGAAGGGTTGGTGGGGTTATTGCAGCAAGCCATCTTTGACTCTTGGCTAAGCTATCCTACGAGACTCCAACTTGAAATAGTTTGTGCGCACACAAGTCCACTACTCGCCACTTCAATACACTACCGAGGATCCACCTCCGTCTTACTACGGAAGAGCCATCCTCGTCACTCACGCTTATCTTGAAGCTTTTAGTAGTTTCCAGTTTACTTGTCTATGAACTGTATAGGCAACCAAGTAGTCCTTTACCACGGACGCGGCTATTCGAATAGATTATGTTAACCCTGCAGGGGTGTACTTCTTCATACATGTTTCCACCACTTAGCGTCTGCACATGACATGAGCTCGGCAGACTTCAAGCGAAAACCGTCGTGGGTGTAGACCATGACCTACCTAAACACTCAAGTCTCTAGTGTAGGTTTATCGCCTATTCGGGTTCCATCCATGAGGAGATCCGGCCGGGGTTTCGCTCACAGCCCCAAACGATGTGAACAGGGTTCTGAGACACCTAACGGGTGCCCGGTATACCCGGCCACGTACCTACCACATCACAGCCCACCCCTATGGTCAGCGCTGTCCACGGCCTCCAGTAAGCTACAAACACCAGAAACTACTTGCAACTCCTGGACAGAGGACTAGTGTGAATAGGAAGTCGAGCAGGGTCATATTTCAAGGCCCAATGTATGGTAGTAGCTGAATCTTAAATCACACATACAGATCTCAGTGCTTAAGGACGGTTTCAATGAAACAACCCACCATGTATTCCTACATGGCCTCTCATTGATATCTTTACCAAATCGTGTTCAACACACCACTCTCATACTGACATGATCATTTCACTCTAGCCCATCACCCAGATGAACCAGACCTGACACGACTCTAAGCATAGCAGGCATAGCAAGGTAGGAACAACATACATACATGGCTCAACCAACTCCTACACATGCTAGTGGGTTTCATCTAGTTACTATGGCAACGACAGGTCATGCAGAGGAAATGGGTTCAACTACCGCAGCACACAGCAGTTTGAATCGCGTTGTCTTAATGAAGTAAAAGAGAGCAGGAGCAAGAACATGGGATTGTATCAATATGATCAAATGGTTGGTTGCTTGCCTGATGGGTCGGTGCACTGGTATTGTTCTTCGTTGGGGTAATCACGGTACTCCTCGGGGGCAGAACCTGCCGCAGAGAACACCGATACACAAACATCACCAAACAATATGCAACAATATGATGCATGCATGAGACATGGCAATATGAGTGTGTTGGGCTAATGCAACTAAGACCAGATGGGTTTGAACCATTTTGAACCAAAGATTCAATTTCCAAACTCATATATGGTCATTTAAGGTGCTTTAACTTGTTCTGCAATAAACAGTAGGTTAGCTTGTTTAAACATGCATGAAACCAGTACAGATGGATAGGTTGGATTTTTCTGATCATTTTTCATATATAACAATTTGCATTTGGAGCTACGGTTGAATTACTATGAATTTTTGAAGTTTAGGACATTTTGTGAAATTTATAAATCATTCTAGATTTATTTTAATTCCAAAAAAGGATTACTACGTCAGCATGATGTCATGCTGACCTCAGCAAGTCAACAGACTGGTCCAGGTCAAACTGACCAGTGGGTCCCGCATGTCAGTAGATAATTATAATAACTAGATTTAGTTTTAAACTAATATGAGGTAATTAGCAGAGGGCCCCACTTGTCATAGGCTCAGGGGAGTCAAACTGGGCCCACATTGGTCAAGGTCAAAGTCAAACACGCTGGCGTCTAGCCGCCGGCGAGGCCGAACGGGCGGCGGAGGGCGTCTACGCGTAGCTGAGACCGAGCCGCGGCTATTGGTGGTGGTGGTTGAGCTCGGGGTGGCCGGAGATGTCGCCGGCGACGACTTTGGCGGTCGCCGGAGTCGGGTGAAGATGGATCCGATGCTACGGGGCACGGCGAGGCACATGGTGAGGTGCGTTGGGCCCCTGGGGACGCGGTGAGTGCGTTAGACAAAGTGGGGTGGCCGGTGGTTAGCCGGAGACACGTCGGCGACGAGCTCTGCGGCGGCGCGTGCGGGTGAGCTACGTGTGCTCGCGGTGGTGCACGAGAGCAAGAAAGGGAGGTGGGAGGAGGTAGCCAGGCTCACAGCGGTCTCGAGGGAGCAGACGGTGCGGTCGGGGGCGAGCTGATGCGGCGGCGACGGCGATGGGGATCTCCGGTGATGGCGGTTCGGTCGAGGTCCGTGCGGTGGCTTCGGGGCACGCGAGCGCTCGGGGCTCGGCTAGCTCGAAGGAATAGAGGGTGGCGAAGCTCCTGGACACGGTGGCGCAGCGCGAGGTTGACGGAGAGCGCGACTACGGCGAGGGTGCGGCGGCGGTGGCGTCAGCCATGGCGTGGGAGAGCGAGGGAGAGGAGCTGGGGCTGAGTGAGAGTGTCTAGGGGGTTCGGGGCACGACATGGCGCTCATCCAAGGTCACAGGGGGGCGAGAGGGGGAAGCAGAGCGACGGGCAGCTGCCTGGCGCATGCTGCAGCCGCCGTCGAGCACCTGCCTGCCTGCCTGGCCAAGCCAAGCAGCTCGCTGGAGCGGTGGCTGGGCTCGGCCGGCATGTGGGCCTCTGGGTGGCGCCAGGTAAGCTTTTTCCTTTATTTCTGTTTTCTGTTTTTATTTTGTAGGTTTGTTGAATTTCTAAAAATACCTAGGCAACTCCAAAATTCACCAAACTGCACCTGGTCCTTAGTTGGAATATTTCCAGCAAGTAACATTTTAGTTTGGGATTATTTGAGCATTAAAATATTTTTATAAATTTGAAATGCCCAAATTCAAATACTTATGATTTAACTCAAAGACCTTAGGATGACCTAGAAAATTGTGCATCACTTTTGGCAGAGGTTCTGAACCAAGACAAAAATGATGGACATTTTAGAAGGGCATTTTAGGTTCATTGAAAATATTTTTAGTAAACCCTAGTTGGATTCAGAGGGGGATGGGGGTTCTGTCATCCCCATTTCAAGTTTTTGTTGAAAGAATAAACATGACGCAACACTCTAATGCATGAACTAGCTAGGGTGTGACACCACATCTCTAACATCCCGAAGGATCATGTCCGCTGGGGGAAGGGGTGGATGCTTAGTGTAGATGCGGCCGTCATCGCCGACGGTGAAAACCCACTGTCGGCACGTCCCTATCAGGGGTCCCCGCCATTCTCTCTCACAAAGCCGGTGAGGTTGCCTTCGTCCCGTGCTCACTGCCGCGACGTGGGCAGTTTCCGCCTCCCGCCGCCCTCCTCAAGGTTGAGCTACGTCCCAACATCCCTCAGGTACAACTCCCTTTACAGCCGGCTTGCACCACTGCTCCAGCTGCCCACATCACTCCATGTGGATATTTCTCCACTTCTTTGCCCCGCACATACCTCTACTGGCTTCTATGTAATGCATTTGTGATGAGTTTATGTCACACCAACTAGTCCCAGTAATCTTATTCTAATCACGCTTCTCCAATTTCTTTGCCACAGGGATGCTCATCTCGATTTTGGTGAAACTGCACAAAATGATCCGATGGTCAAAAGGTTGCAAACTTCATTTCTTAGGAAGCTCGAACGTTGCCAGCAAATTGAAGCCTGGTTAGGGTTCATGGTTAAAGGGCTAGGGACTGCATGGATCATTTTTTTCTTTAGCTGCCTCTGTTCCAAAATAAGTGTCAACTTTAGTAGTAGTACAACTTTGTACTAAAGTTTGCATAAAGTTGAGACACTTATTTTGGAACAGAGGGAGTACATATTGATATGATCTGTCAATCATTGAGATGCAATAGCATGCATGTTAGTCTCCTTTCAATTTGATGAAATGTTGCAATGGGAAACCTTGGATGCAAGATACATGTAACACAAGCTGGAAGCTTCATAGCATTTTACAAATTTGTCGATAAATTACAGTACGTACTATACTAGTACTTCCTCCGTTCCTAAATATAAGTCTTTGTAGAGATTTCACCATGAACCACATGCAGATGTATATAGATGCATTTTAAGTGTAGATTCATTCATTTTGTTCCGTATGTAGTCCACCTAGTGGAATCTCTACAAAAACTTATCTACTAGTAATAGCTAGCCCCCACTACGAGGAATTCTCTATCCTCTCCTTGAGCTACATCATAAAAATTAATAGCCGTTAGATGAACTAAATTAGTACATAATAGCCGTCCGATCTAGACGTTGAGAGGCTCCACACTAAGCCACATGCAAGCATGCAGAAATACCGTGGCATGCATGTGAGTGGGTTTTAAATCACATCAACATGTCTGCATGCAAGCATGCACCGGTAGCATGCATGTAAGTGAGCTTTCAAGTCCCATTAACATGTCAAAAAGAAAAATATAATCCCATTATGCAGTAGGAGTTGGCTGATCTTTTTTCCTTACATGGGATGATCTAAATGATGATGGGAGTTTTTTTAGTTTGGCTACCACATTTGTCATGCGGTTATAGAGTATATTTTTAGTTCTATGAAATCAATAATTTTACGCAGAGAGATATACGGCTGTTCCGTGGCAACGCGCAGGGCCTCATCTAGTATTTAGGAACGAAGGGAGTACTATGTAAAGAGTTAGGTGTCGCACAGTGTCCAGAAAATATGGTGATAGTGTGAGGTGGGCCATGTAATCACTGAGCCTGCGTGTTTTCACTGCTCTTGCACTCCTCCGCTGTAAGAATGGAGAAAATTGTAATCTAGTAGTACCTCCTTTCTCCGAAAGGATGGGACATCCAGTAGTCCTACCACCTCAGTAATAAAGACCAATGAGCCGTCAAATCACATAGACCTAATAGTAAGTTGAACGGACAAAGCAACCATCACTCTTGAATCTGCTTCTCCCTTCAATGCAGGCGCCAGTGAGAGGTCGCGTCCGCTCTGGCCGGACATGAATGCGGCACCGATTCTTTGGATCAACGCTGACCATTTCACGCAGGAAGTGCGGGCAAGCGATGGAGGGGCTTTCGATGGGCCAGGCTGGTCAGGAGCGGGCGTGGCAGCTGTTCGTCTGTCCCTACCGGACGCCCGGAAACAAGAGGATGCACTGACTCTCACGGCTAAAATCGTACACTACACACCATCTTTCTGTAGGAGTAGGTCGATCTGTCGCTCTCTCTAACACACACATGCTGTTAAACACACACACACACACACACACACACACACACACACACACACAGGTTCAAAGAATACGAAAATCGTGCGAGTGAGAAGCCACAGGAAGTGAGATACAAATGGAGTACGTACAAGAAGAGAAGAGGTGATGAATATTCCATCAAACCTGGACTGAGGAGTAGTACTCCCTCCATATCTAGGTGTTAAGTCATCTTACGGAAATAAGATATTCCCAAAATGTTTAGGCATCGTCCATTAACTTCGCATCTCAATCCCCTCCTGGCCTTGTTGCTAGCGAGCGTTGTTACTTAGGGAGCATTTGGATCCTTAGCAAGAACAACTTATAGCATAGCCGGGCATGGTTAGGCGTTCGGAACTGTTCAAATATGTTAGCTTTTGTGGGCCAGCTAGCTTGGGTGGGCTAGAAAAACCTTGCTAGCTCAGGAGAGCCAGATCGGCTCGCTTCCAACGGCAAACTTCGCGTAGTAGTAACATAGACTAGTAACATATGCATGTTACTAGTCCAAGTTACTCACCACTATGACTAACCTAAGAAATCTAACCAAATGCTCCTTACTCTACCTTGTTATCTCCCCCGGAAACCGAATGCATGGAGCGCAACTACGCGTTGATCAGTCAAGAAATCAAAGTCGGCTTGCATGCGAGTTAATATGTGGCCCTGCATGGTATCTAAAACAGCATCTCTTAGTTGTTTGGATTAATTGTTGCGTTTAGAGACAGAAATTAGGGCTTTGATTGGAGGAATGACCAGTCAAGTTTCTCCTTCTCCTCCAATCTGCTTGCACCTTGGTCCCGCTGCACCTTCTAACTTGACTTATTACACCTAGACGGAGGGAGTAGTATGAGATACGGTGGCACACTGACTTAGGTTGAATACAAGTGCCCAAAATTGTGTGCATGTTATAATAAGGATTCACTTAAAATTGTACGTGAGCGAACAGAGGGATCGATTGGATAGTGTTCCCGAGCCGTAGCGAGATGTGTGAGGTAAGATACACCACCCTCTGACTGGTGGGACCAAACGTACTACATGGAGAGAGGTAAGGTGACTAAGGCTGCATTATTTTTGCACCACTTTGGATAGTCTTACCACCAAAGCCACATGACACGATTATGATTTAAATCCCACTGACTCCCACACAAAAAACACACGACATGCTTGTCACATGAATGCAGGAATGCATAAAAGGTTATGTTCCTCTCGTTGAACATAACGAGAGGGTTGTGTAGCTGGTTAGCCTGTTCTCTCATCAAACTTGAGGTCTCGGGTTCGATAACTACACTTGAGCATAATTCGTGCCAGGAGGATTCTTTGACTGGTCAAAATGGATGGATATGGAGCTATACGATCTCGTAGTGACGGTATAATCACCTCATCACGTATAAGTTGCAGCCTCAACGCTTTTTTTCTAGGGTTTGCACTCTTCACACACACTCTCCAGTATATATATACACGCTGGAGCCTCAGCGCTTGTAGTTGCTCTCTTCACACTCTCTCACCCTCTCCAGATCTAAACAAGACTTCGTTGGCCTCTCTCTCTCAGCGCTTGTAGTTCTCTCTTCACACTCTCTCACCCTCTTCAGATCTAAACAAGACTTCGTTGGCCTCTCTCTCCCCTCGCTGCTGGTCAAAGAGCCGGCAGGATCCGTCCACCGGGAAGGGAAGGAGGCTTAACACTGTCGCCGTCGGCGAGGGAGGGAATCCACTACCGGCGTAGCTGTTCACTTTCACCCAGCAGCAACGCGGGAGGGCCTCCGACCCCTTCTTCTTCGCCGCCGTCCGGTCGCCCACCGAACTACGCCCCAAGAACCTTAAGGTATAATTTACTTATTCCACATGCATTGCTCTAGTTGCATGTGGGCTTTTTCTGCTTCTGCAGTCGAATCTAGGTGTTGGATCAAACAGGAAAGTAGTGGTGAAAGTTGTATACCATGAATCGAGGACGTGGTTCAAAGAGGAAAGGAGTGGGGGAAAGTAGTGGGAAATGTTGTATAGCATGAATCTAGGACGTGGTTCAAAAAGGAAAGGAAGGGGGAAAGTTGTATCGCATGAATCTAAGACGTGGTTCAAAGAGGAAAGGAATCGGGGAAAGTAGTGGGGAAAGTTGTATAGCATAAATCTAGGACGTGGTTCAAAGAGGAAAGGAAGGGGCGAAAGTACTAGTACAGACTGGCTATCCAGCACCTACGTTGGTCGAAAAGGGAAAACAGTGACAAACACAGTACACACATCTGTAACGAACTGATATTTTGTTTTGGGGGACAAGGCTGTAGAGTTTGAGCAGGACTAGATTTGCTGTGCTCACATAGGGAAAGGTGTCTAAAGATAACAAAACTGGGACCAACACAAATATGCCCCTTGGTTGTTTGTTCTTTGTTGCAATAGACTATGCATCACGACAGTACATCGGTAGATGCACATGGTGCTGGTGCGTCCACTGTCCCGTGCAACTCTTTAGCTGTTGTTAATCTAAGGCCCTGTTTGGTTAAAAACTCCTTAGTCCCACCTGCTTGGTTCCAGGGACTAAATATGGACTAGAGGTTGTTAAATGACATGCTAAAAGACCATGTTACCCCTAGTAATGAACTAATAGAGACAAGGTGTGATGCGTGGCAGGGGCAACTATTGGAAAAAGTCCTAAAAAGACTCTCCCTCGGGGTCTTCTTTCTTTAGTCCCAAATGCCCACTTTTAGTCCCTAAAAGTCCCTCATGTTTGGTTTAGATGGGACTGACATGGAGTTTTTTTAGTCCCTACACCAAAATGTCCCTGTAAACAAACACCCTCTAATAATGGCGCTGGAAAGTTGATGCAATGTCACATCTAAAAGCAAATTACATGTTTAACGATTTTTATTGTTAATATAATCTCTATGTTAATATTAATCAATGTCACCATTTGAGAAATGCTAGTGCCTTGCTTTCTTTCCCATTTAGATAAGGTAGATGCTTCTTTTTGTTGGCTTCTGTGTCATCCACCGTTATTGACCACTAGTTGTTTCCTTTGCACCTCCGTGTAAACAGGGTTATCTACTTCATCTTGTTGCCATTGTGAGATTTTGTTGCACTGCACAAAACACTTTTTTTAAGAGTGTTTTGTGCAGTTCAACCAAAATGTCACACCGACAACGTTGCTTGATTGCTTGATCTTAGTGGAACTGCACAAGAGGAGATCTTACTTCCTATCCGTGTTGGCAAATTTGGTTCAGATCTTCTTCTTGTGAGTTGTTTGAATTCCGCGTCATGAGAGGTCAGTACTAGCCTTATTTCACATGATTCTGTAGTGTGCTTTCATATGTTGTGCTAATTGTATGGTAATGTTGCTTGATTTTAGTGAACTGCACAAATGGAGACAAGACTTCCAATCTGTATATGCACCGTAATATCCCACTGAGGTAAGATAAGGATATTTCACAACTGTTGGCCTGTATTTTGCCACTTTCATCAGAAAATTAATGTCATTGTTTAGTGCTATACTTTTGCTCCCAAATTGACATGCCAAATCTTACATTGAAGGCGAAGCTTGTCTGTTATTGAACCAAGTGATGAAGGGGAAGAGCAAGCGGAAGAAAAACAAAAATCAACTCCCGGTGCTGTAATGAAGCACTGGAACTTGATGACACAAGTAATGATATAGTTTTGCATCTTAATTTATTGCTATGGCTGGAATGAGCAATTGTTTTGCCACTGATTTGATGCCACTCTTAATGTAATACGTGATTATCTCTACTTGTGCAAATAGGGATCTTCTTGTAAGATACCATATATTTTAGTGGAACTGCACAAGAAGATGTTGGAAACATTAAACTAATCGAGGAGTATATAGTAAGCATGGCCACCACAGTAGATAGCAACAGATGGTTCCGGAGAAGTGCTTCATCTGTATGCTCTACACAATAAGCCTCCTAACAATGGTTTTTACTTGCACACTGATTTCATCCATATGATTGAGCTTTGTCATCTCCATTGGTGTTGTGCTACTGTTTAGATACTGTCATGAAATGGTGGTATTGTCCTTGAGAAGTGCTTCATCTGTGCTGTTTTAAATATTTCCTTTCCTTTTTTTCGAGCAAACAGGGATGCTAGCATTTAGTTGTCCTCTTGTATTTGCACAACAGGATCATCCTCCTCTGAAGAAGAATATGGAGTACATGAAGTGACTAGTTCCGACTATGCCAGGATGAAGAAGCCCTATCTATCTTCTCATCAGAAGGAGCAGTTGAAGGATGGTTACATTACTCCCGACAAGATCAAACTAACTTTAGCTCAGAAGGACTGACAAATCTCCATTTTCTTGTTGTGATGCGCGAGTACAATGTTGTTCTAGGATTATTTCTGATGAGTTCCATTTTTCTAAAAGTGTGCTCTACATGGACCATGCAGGTGCCTGTTTGAACTGTCAATTCATAGTACAATTTTCTTTATACTAATCAATTTTTTGTATTTGTGCAAACAGGGGTACTCCGCTTGATTTCAATGGGAACTGCACACAATATTCATGAATACATCGAATCATTCATTTCCACCACAAGAAAGGAGGTGCCGATAAGTTCAAGGCGTTGCAACATATAAGGGCGAAATCATACAAGCTACGTGCAAATTTGGTTGATTTTGGTGGAACTGCACAAAAATAACGGCTGGTTTATTTAGCACGAGGTGCCATGTCAATGTCCAAACTGATGGCAAACCCTGCCCATTCCACAATCATAGGCATTTGATATTTTGGAATGGGACAACCTTGTCAAATTTTGGTCATTGATTTTAGCAAGAAGACATGCGTTTGATATTTTCGAATGGGACGCCCTTTGCTGTCAGCAGCGTCGATCAATTTTTTCTTTATTCTTTAGTTGTGAAGTAAATGTTGGCTCTGACATGTGAATCGCTGTGATGCATAATCATCGATTGTTTTGAATGTTCTCTGTGAATTGCCAGGAATGTGTGTTTGATTGCAATGTACAGAAACGCTAAAAATCTGCTCAAACTCTTTGTACCCCTTCTGTTCCTTTTTACTTCGCACATTATCAAAGTGCATACTTTTTTCTATAAGATTGGTCAAATTAGAGATACTTTGACTGCAGACAATACATGTGAAACTGCTGCAAACGAGGTTATCACCCTGGGAATAATGCTAGTACGTATTGTTTTGCATGTTCATCCAATGCCAGTGATACAGGAATTCGAACTAATCGAAATAAATTCATTCATACACGGTTGGATTTCATATAAACATGCCGGATTTCATTACATTTCATACATTCTTCATCTAAAAAGGGGTGCGCTGGAGGTATAATTAATTAACCGAAGCTACCCACCTATGTCCGGCTGAGCCGAACAGAAGCTTCAGTGACTTAACTGCAGGTGCAATTGCGTAACTGACATGTGGCATGTTGGGCCCACGTGCCAGTCAGCCAACTACACCAACAGTTAAGTAGAAGCAGCGTCCTTCTCCAACACAACTCTCCGACTCCACGCCGCCACCAAGAAGCTAACCGGCCGTCAATGGTCAACCCGCCTAGCTTGGCTTCAACCGGGGGGTAGCAGCGGTGGCCTTACTTGGACCCGAGCGCCGGCGACCTACCGTGTTCTACTCTTCCTCATTTACTGTGTGGCGCGGCTTCGTTGGCAGTGGGGCGGGGCCTCAGCGGAGCCGATGATGTCCTCTATCTCGTTGCCGATGGGCGACGCCTCAGTGGAGCGGTGGAAATCCTCCCCTCGATGCCGGCAGGGTGGGGCCTCGACTGAGCCGGTGATGTCCTCTGCCTCGTTGTTGGTGGGGCTGGGCCTCGGTGGAGCCGGCGGTGTCCTCTGCCTCGTTGTTGGCACCGTGGGGCCTCGGCGGAGCAGGGCCTCGTCGACGCCAATGGAGCGGGGACTCGTCGGAGCCGGTATTGTCCTTTGCCTCGTCCTCGGTCTCGCCAAATAGCGCCTTGCCCGCTTCATCGCCCTCTTTGTAGGTGACCACAGCCTCCGCCACCCGCATGCGGTACCGCCAGTGCTCGAGGCGGCCCTCACGGGCGGAGCGGTATGAGTCGAGCAGCGCCTCCTGCTCCGCCCGCTCCGCGGAGATCTGCTCCTCCGCCTGCAGGGTGCTCCTGGAGGAGATGGTGGTTGTAGGCGGTGTCGGCCTGCGCCTCCCGGAAATGCTCCTCATGCTTCTGCCTCACCGTGTCCATATTTTGGGCACGGCCTCGCCGATGGTCATGGTGCAATGCACTAGTGCGGATGGCGTGGAGGAGGGGGTTGGCGCTGGATCATCGACTAGCATGTTCTCCATTTGGACGTCGTCATCCTCCGGCTGCCTGCCGGCCAGCCAGTCGGCAGCAATGGCTGCCATCTCCTTGTGGTCCGTCGTCCTCCCATCCCGAAGAGCGCTTTAGCATGAGGAAGCCATGGTGGGAAGTAGTGGTGTGGACAGGAGAAAGGGAACGGATGCGGATGACTGTGGCTATGGCCGGCGCAGCAGTTTATATAGCAATGGTGGGCGGCGGAGGGATGGACGTGTGGCGCCGGAGTAGCCGCCTTGGCAACCGCGTATCATTAATGTGGGCGGCAGATGGACGGACGGACATCACTTGTGTCGTTTGAAGGCAGAGCAATCGCCTGCACCGGGAAACGGGGCAGGCGGTGCTGACTATTTCGGGCGGAAAGCGCGTGCGTGCGAGGATATGACTTTACTTGGAGAGGATGACAATGGGGACCCACCAGGGCCATAGCCTCACGTACGCAAGTGCCTCCTTATTATATAAAACTATAAATTTTTTGGTTCCTCCTGGTTTCCTGACATCACGATCCCACACAATTGTCAACCTATGTAGTCAATAAACGAGAGAATTGCATAAGAAGCGGCCGACAGCTGGGACCAAGCAGCTCGAGCAATATTTGCGTTTTTGAGGTGTGAGCACTGTAGAGTTTTTCTTGAGCGATGTTTAGCCCAGATATTAATTTTTTTCCTTTGAACAACAACGAAAGCATTGCTGCAGGTATAAACTGGGCGGCATGTGTCCCGTCTAGCCCAGGCCAGATATCCAGCCCAGATATTAATTTCTTCCAAGCTGAAAATGTCTAGCCCAGCTATACATTTTTTAGGAATACCCAGGCAAGGTCAAGTTGTTATTCTCCGCCCCGCTGGGCTGCAAATCTTTCCTAGGAGGGATGCATTAAGCTTAACAAGAAAATGGGCTTTAAGAAATAATAAATGGGATGTAATTATAAAAACTGGGCAGTAACTATAAAAAAATGCACCAAACACGTAATTACTTTATAAAATATTATTTTTGGATATTGAAAATTTTAATTTCATTAATTGTTGCGAGCGCAATGTTTGGTTGAATTTTTACGTAATATAAATTTATATTGAAATTGTATTTAATCTGACTAGAAATTTCGGGATAAAAATATTTCGGATCCCATCAAAATGTGGGAAATTTTATTGAATTTTGTTTTGAACAGTTGGTTGAAATGGGTTGTACTTTTAACAAACTGTAAATGGGCTGTAGTAAATTCCATCAGAATTCAAAAATGGGCTGCACATTCTTACAAATATCAAGTGGGCTATAAGTTCTCTGCCACACACTTGTGGCCTTACTAAGTTGATGCGTCCCCTAAAAAAAGAGTTGACGCGTATGCAAGGCTTTGTCAACTTATAGTCAACACACGGTTCTAGCAGCTGTGGTCATTGGATGTCCATCCAACGGATGCCGTGCTTCTTGTTCAATCTCGGATATTCTAGCTTCACCTGCCCAAAAAATGATTCCTCCCCTTGACATCTGGGGTGCACCGTTTCAGAAGCTGACCTGTTGGCCTACTAAGTTGACACGTACCAAGGGCTTTGTCAACTTAGTCAATATAAACGATCTGCAGTGACCGTACGATGTCCATCCAACAGCCGTCGTGCTTCTTCAACCTCTGGTCTTCTTGCTCGAGGCGCCCAAAGCAGCACCGGTCGTGCCGCCTGCTCCTGCCTCCCGTGGCCGGCTGTGCTGCCGCGGAGGCCTCACCGCCCCCTACTACTCCCACCGCTGGCCAAGCCATCCCTCCACTCACCCACACCCCCTATTATTCTGTGGTGACGGCAGCCTCACAGCGCAGCCGAACCAGTGAACCCTCGTACTCCTCTCCGCGTGGGCATCCACTGCCGCGTCTTCCCCGGCTCCGTGTCGTCCCCTTCCTAGGCCTCGCCGTCGTCCACCGCCGTGGTGCTCTCGGCGCGGCATGGTCAACATGGTCAAGGAACGACTTCCATCGGACGTGGACTATACATGGAGAGGCTGACAGCTGGGTCCACGACCGTAGCAAGGAAGTGCCTCCGTATTAGGCAGAAAATAATGATCCTCCACCTGACAGCAGGGACCCACCGGACGGGCCACTGTATTTTGCAAAAAGAACGTTTCCCCCTGACTGCTGGGACCCACCAGCTACATCTTCGCACGCAAGGAAGTGCGTCCAGGCAAAAAAAATTGATTCGCCCCCCTGACTGCTGGGACCCACCAGCTACATCTTCGCGGGCAAGGAAGTGCCTGACAGTTGGGACCCACCCGGTCAAAGCGTACGTAGCGTTGTCATTCTGGTCGCGAACGTGTACGTACATACTGGTTGATGTATAGGCGCGCACGTGTCATAGTAGAGGCGCGCACGTAGCATGTACACGTATGTACATCAGCCAGGGTGCAAGAAAGTAAATACGGCCCACGCACGTACATATGGGCGGGGTCTCCAACGCCTACTCGCGCATACGCACGACCAGGGCTCGTGTACATGGCTGGGTCGGAACGGAGAAACAGCGTCGTCGTGTTCATGGGGAGCCAACCGGTTGGGTCGGAACGGAATGCGTCATCGTGTTCATCGGGAGGGCCTAGATGGAACACGCGATGGAAACGAGGCCTGGCGTACCACAAAACGGAGGAAACGACCTTGTGTTCCACCGGCCATGTTCGAAACGGGATCCTATTCATCAGGAGGGGTCTGGCGTACCACAAAACAGAGGAAACGGACTTGTGTTGGACCTCATATGGTCGAACGGGGTCTTATTGATCGGGAGGGGTGTGGCGTACCGCAAAACGGAGGAAAACGGCTTGTGTTGAAGCGTTACAGTCGAAACGGGGGTCCTGTTCATCAGGAGGGGTCTGGCGTACCGCAAAATGGGACTCCACGGGATACTGTTCATCTCCACTGTCGACCTCCTCCAGCCTCCACGAGCTACTTTTCATCCACCGTCGACCTCCTCCAGCCTCCACCCACGACTGTTCATCCACGGGCTCCTGTTCATCCAGCCTCCACCGCGCGCTACTCCATCGGCTACTGTTCAACTAGCCCTCTCCACGGGCTCCTGTTCAACCACACCTCCACGGGCTACTTTTCATCCACCCCTCCACCGTCTACTATTCATACAGCCCTCCATGGGGTCGTCCTGTTCATCCAGCCCTCCACAGGGTCCTGTTCATCCAGCCCCAACCGGTTCGATCGATCGGGGTCCTGTTCATCCAGAGGCAACACCACGGGGTCTTGTTCATCCACCCCCACCGCTCACTGTTCACCCCCCGCAAGGCTCACTGTTCATCCAGAGGCAGCATCGATCGGCTTCGGTTAGCAGCAGTAGCGAGGGAATCGCTCGATCGGGTCCAGTTAACAGCCATCGATCAATCGCTCGGGTTCAGTAACGCGTAGTCTGCAATGCAATTGCTCACGTTCAGTTAGAGCCCAACGCCTCGCTCGGGTTCAGTTAGAGCCAACGCCTCACACACACGTGCGTACGTGTATGAGAGAAACGTGCATCGCTCGGCCCACGACCACCCACCGTAACCGGGAACTTGCTGAAATTTTCCTCGCCCTCGCTTCTACCACGGTTTTTTCTGTCATGGACGGCCCAAAGAATGTCATGCAGCTGCGTCTCCGGCACACCCACAACGAAAAGCCCATTTTCTGTCATGATTTTTTGTCATAGAAGTAGGAGCCGACGACATCTATGATGATACCAGGTTTTGTCACAATTATTGTCATAGAAGTGTCAGAAGTATGATAGAATTTTTTTTTTGTTTGGCCCAAAATGTCACTGATGTGTCTTTTTTTTGTAGTGATGCGTAGTAGTACTTTGCTTCGAGGGATAATAAAATTTTGCAATAAGTATATGAGTTCTTTATGACTAATGTGAGTCCATGGATTATACGCACTCTTACCCTTCCATCATTGCTAGACTCTACGGTACCGTGCATTGCCCTTTCTCACCTTGAGAGTTGGTGCAAACTTCGCCGGTGCATCCAAACCCCGTGATACGATACGCTCTATCACACATAAACCTCCTTATATCTTCCTCAAAATAGCCACCATACCTACCTATTATGGCATTTCCATAGCCATTTCGAGATATATTGCCATGCAACTTTCACTGTTCCGTTTATTATGACACGCTCCATCATTTTCATATTGCTTTTGCATGATCCTGTATTTGACATCGTATTTGTGGCAAAGACACCTTTTCTTTCATACATGTCACTCTTGAATCATTTCATATCCCGGTACACCGCCAAAGGCATTCATATAGAGTCATATTTTGTTCTAAGTATTGAGTTGTAATTCTTGAGTTGTAAATCAATAAAAGTGTGCTGATCTTCATTATTAGAGCATTGTCCCAAGTGAGGAAAGGATGATGGAGACTATGATTCCCCCATAAGTCGGGATGAGACTCCGGACTTCATGAAAATAAAAGAGGCCAACGAAGCCCAAATAAAAAAGAGGCCAAAGAAGCCCACCAAAATAACAAAAAAGAAAAAAAGAGAGAAGGGACAATGTTACTATCCTTTTTCCACACTTGTGCTTCAAAGTAGCACCATGATCTTCATGATAGAGAGTCTCCTGTGTTGTCACTTTCATATACTAGTGGAAATTTTTCATTATAGAACTTGGCTTGTATATTCCAATGATGGGCTTCCTCAAAATGCCCTAGGTCTTCGTGAGCATGCAAGTTGGATGCACACCCACTTAGTTTCTTTTGTTGAGCTTTCATACATTTATAGCTCTAGTGCATCCATTGCATGGCAATCCCTACTCCTCATGTTGACATCAATTGATGGGCATCTCCATAGCCCGTTGATTAGCCGCGTCAATGTGAGACTTTCTCCTTTTTTCTCTTCTCCACACAACCTCCATCATCATATTCTATTCCACCGATAATGCTATATCCATGGCTTACGCTCATGTATTACATGAGAGTTGAAAAAGCTGAAGTGCGTTAAAAAGTATGAATCAATTGCTTGGCTGAAACCGGAGTTGTGCATGATGGGAGTATTTTGTGTGATGAAAATGAAGCATAGCCTAACTATATGATTTTGTAGGGATAAGCTTTCTTTGGCTATGTTATTTTGATAAGACGTGATTACTTGTTAGTATGCTTGAAGTATTACTATTTTTATGTTAATATGAACTTTTATCTTGAATCATTTGGATCTGAACATTCATGCAACAATAAATAAAATTACATTGAGAAATATGCTAGGTAGCATTCCACATCAAAAATTCTATTTTTATCATTTAATTACTCGAGGACGAGCAGGAATTAAGCTTGGGGATGCTTGTTATGTCTCCAATGTATCTACAATTTTTGATTGTTCCAAGCTATTATATTACCTGTTCTGGATATTTATGGATTTATTATACACTTTTATATCATTTTTGGGACTAACCTATTAACCGGATGCCCAACCCAAATTGTAGTTTTTTTTGCCTATTTTAGTGTTTCGCAGAAAAGGAATATCAAACGAAGTCCAAACGGAATGAAACCTTCGGGAGAGTTATTTTTGGAACAAACGCAATCCAGGAGACTTGGAGTGGACGTCAAGAAGTAAACGAGGAAGCCACGAGGCAGGGAGGCACGTCCTAGGGGGGTGGGCACGCCCCCACCCTCATGGGCCCCTCATGGCTCCCTTGACCGACTTCTTTCGCCTATATATATCTACATACCCTAAAAACATCCAAGAACACTATGAAACCCTATTTCCACTGCCACAACCTTCTATACCCGTGAGATCCCATCTTGGAGCCTTTTTCGACGCTCCGCCGGAGGGCAATCGATCATGGAGGGCTTCTATATCAATGCCAAAGCCTCTCTGATGAAGTGTGAGTAGTTTACCACAGACCTTCGGGTCCATAGTTATTAGCTAGATGGCTTCTTCTCTCTCTTTGAATCTCAATACAAAGTTCTCCTCGATCTTCTTGGAGATCTATTCGATGTAACTCTTTTTGCGGTGTGTTTGTCGAGATCCGATGAATTGTGGGTTTATGATCAAGTTTATCTATGAGAAATACTTGAATCTCCTCTGAATTCTTTTATGTATGATTGGTTATCTTTGCAAGTCTCTTTGAATTATCAGTTTGGTTTGGCCTACTAGATTGATCTTTCTTGTAATGGGAGAAGTGCTTAGCTTTGGGTTCAATCTTGCGGTGTCCTTTCCCAGTGACAGCAGGGGTGGCAAGGCACGTATTGTATTGTTGCCATCGAGGATAAAAATATGGGGTTTATATCATATTGCTTGAGTTTATCTCTCTACATCATGTCTCCTTCTTGTTCTTCCTCTCTTTTTCCTCTAGCTTTCATTGCTTTGGTGGGATTTGAGAGTGAGGGACTTGGGCACTCCATGTGCCCTTGCCATTGCATTAGTTGCATCGGCTTGAGTTCTCCACGGTGATACGTGGAGGTTACATGTTGAGAAGTTTATTACTCTTGGGTTCTTGGTTCCCTTGAGCTTGTTCCTCTTGGGTGCTTGGGCGCCTTATAGACCGTTGGTGGTGCTCGGAGCTCTTGTGATGTAAAACTCCGGGCAAGCATTGGGATCTCCAATTAGGTTGTGGGGATCGCCCCGAGCATTTTGACGGGTTCCGGTGACCGCACCCAAGGGTTACCAAAGTGTACAGGTATGGTGACCTCCCCCAAGGGTTGCCATTTGTACGGGTTTGGTGGCCTCCCTTAAGGGTCCCTTAGTGGAATCACGGCATCTTGCATTGTGCGAGAGCGTGAGGAGATTACGATGGCCCTAGTGGCTTCTTGGGGAGCATTGTGCGAGAGCGTAAGGAGATTATGGCGGCCCTAGTGGCTTCTCGGGGAGCATTGTGCCTCCACACCTCCAAACAGAGATTAGCATCCGCAAGGGTGTGAACTTCGGCATACATCATCACCTCCGCGTGCCTGAGTTATCTCTTACCCGAGCCCTTTAGTTATGCACTTTACTTTGTGATAGCCATATTGTTCCTTGTCATATATCTTGCTATCACATAGTTGTTTATCTTGCTTAGCATAAGTTGCTTAGCCTAGTCATTTTAGGTTTTATCCTTGAAAAATTAACCGCTAGGTTTATTCCGCATTTGTTCAATCCTAAACCATAATTATTTTAAAGCACCTATTCAACCCCCCCTATAGGCGACATCCATGATCTTTCACTGTAACATCCCAATTTTCAATTTGGATGTCATACATAGATCATCACATGCATATCATATTTTATTTGCTTTTTGTTGCGATCCTAGAAATCTTAAGCAACTCAAGGACCCAAGGAGAGAGTTGGAGGTTTCACAAAAAAATCATATTTGAATTGATTTCAAATTTGAAAAGAGGATCAATTTGATTTTAGTAATTTCTTTCCAATTATTTCATTTCAATAAAATAAATGAGAGAGGATAAAATGACTTCCTCAAAACAGAGGAGAAATATTGGAAAAGAAATGTTGAAAACAAATTATTATTTTTAATTGAATTTTATTTGAATTAGAGAAAAACGTGCATTTTTAAAAAATTGTATTTAGTCGAGAAAAATGTTCATTATGTCCCAAATATTAGGTAAGGACGGTGAAAATTGTTTCTGGAATTTTTTAGTTTTTTATATTTTATTAGGATTTTCGTATGCGGGGAAATCGTTTTTAAAAAAAGTTTTCAGGACCATACTCGGCCGAAGGCCCAGTCGGCCCAGTCGCCGCTGCCTTCCTCCATGGGAGGAGTCCGACCCCGAGCCGCCGGCGGAGTCCCGCCCAGACTCCGCGTCGCCGACGCCACCCCCTCCCCAAGAAAACTCCCCCGACCCCTTTATAAGCCACCGAAGCCGCCGCCCTCCACCTCGTCAGCCGCCGCATCACGCTTCGCGCCGCCGCCGCACGCTGCTGCTGCTGCCGCCGTAGCCCCGCCCCGCCATCGCCTCGCCCACCTCACCGGATCCCGCCAACACCGACGCCAACCCCGCCGTTGACCTCGCCGCCCGATTTTGTATAAAACCGTTTTTTCGTTTTGTCTTGGTTTAGTCGGTTTATTAGTTCAGATAAGTTTTTTGTTTTTATTTTTAGTTAGTTAGTGAATGTTCACCCATTAGATTGTTTTATCGAACGAATTTGTTCGTTTAGTTCTGTTAGCGAATGTTCATTCTGTAGATATTTCTTTGTAGTTTTATTTTCAGCCAGGGACCTATCTGCGAATAAGTTTTATTGCGATTTAGCCCCTGATCTTAAAACTACCGTAACTTTTAGCTCGTTTATCCAAATTAGATGAAACCAATGCCTAAATATTCGTAACGATCTCTTCTTTCCAGTTAACCAACTTGAACATGAGTTTGACAATTTAAAATTTGAGTTTAGTTTAGATTAGTATACATTCTTGTTTCGTTTGTATCTTGCGTTTCGTAACCCCGTATGAGTTGATTCTTTTTGCAAATCATAGCTAATCACATGTACCTTCTGTTAAGATCTAATCCACATGAAAAAATGCTGTTATGTTTGTTTTCTGTTTAGTTTAGACGTTTGCTTGTTTCAAGTTTGATTTGGATCTTTTCTCGATTTCTCTTTGTTTCGTTTCAGTGATTGCTTATGTATGCTATTGTTTGCCTACGCTATATTACCCAGAGTACGAAGCTTGTTACTACGAATCTCTAGAGTTCGCAGATCATCAGCAAGGCAAATTACACTTTAATCATACTTTTCTATACCCAGTTTTTTACTATGCATTAGTATTGCCCTCAAATATTTGCATGAGTAGGATTGGGAACATGTGGTTTGGTTGTAGTACTTGAGGTAGGAACCTAATACCTTTTTGATCACCTCGGGAATATACGTTATGCTCTATTATTGCTTATCCATGCTCGTAGACGGGGATTGGATCATGATACACATGGAAGTTATGAGACTTACTAATTTTTGGATAACATTAAGGTCGCAACTTTAATACACATTTGGGTGGATTGGTTGGGGCACCTGGAGAATCTAGTGTTTGTCCATTTGGGAAATCTCAGAGTACCCATGTGATTTTTCCTTGGTTCACCACCCAGGCTCAAAGGGATCATATGATATTTCACGACTAGAAACTTCCGTGTGCAGGCAGAAGCCATTATGGGCTCTGGCATAGTTGAGTAAGTTGTATGAGCTCTCAAAGAGGTGGACTAGCAGATGTAGGGGAAAGTAGGTGTACCGGTCTTCCCGGAGTAGAGATTTAATGCTTCAGAAAGACTATGTCTCGATCTTTCGATCATGGATGTAGTCGAGTCTTGTGGGGAGAAGTGCGCAACCTCTGCAGAGTGTATAAACTAATCATGGTTAGCCGTGTCCCCGGTTATGGACATGTTGAGTATCTAGAATTGGATATTATTGTTGATCTCATCACTCTTTAATTAATTGAATTGGGTTTAAGGATGACACTTGTTTAATTGGGATTTTAGTTGGAGGAACTGCTATGTCTTGAGCTTGCGTTGGTTTTCCTTGAAGAGGAAAGGGTGATGCAACAATAGTAGCGTAAGTATTTCCCTCAGTTTTTGAGAACCAAGGTATCAATCCAGTAGGAGGCTCCTCAAAAGTCCCACACACCTACACAAACAAACAAAGAACTCGCAACCAACGCAATAAAGGGGTTGTCAATCCCTTCACGACCACTTGCGAAAGTGAGATCTGATAGAGATAGTATGATAAGATAAATACATTTTTGGTATTCTATAATTTAGATAGGAAAAGTAAAGATGCAAATAAAAGTAGATTGAAAGCTTATATGATAAAAGATAGACCCCGGGGCCATAGGTTTCACTAGTGGCTTCTCTCAAGATAGCATAAGTATTACGGTGGGTGAACAAATTACTGTCGAGCAATTGATAGAAAAGCGAATAATTATGAGATTATCTAGGCATGATCATGTATATAGGCATCACGCAACAAGTAGACCGACTCCTGCCTGCATCTACTACTATTACTCCACACATCGACCGCTATCCAGCATGCATCTAGAGTATTAAGTTCATAAGAAGAGAGTAACACATTAAGAAAGATGACATGATGTAGAGGGATAAACTCAAGCAATATGATATAAACCCCATCTTTTTATCCTCGATGGCAACAATACAATACGTGCCTTACAACCCTTTCTGTCACTGGGTAAGGACACCGCAAGATTGAACCGAAAGCTAAGCACTTCTCCCATGGCAAGAAAGATCAATCTAGTAGGCCAAACCAAACTGATAATTCGAAGAGACTTGCAAAGATAACTCAATCATACATAATAGAATTGAGAGACGATTCAAATATTTCTCATAGATAAACTTGATTATAAACCCACAATTCATCGGATCTTGACAAACACACTGCAAAAAGAGTTACATCAAATAGATCTCCACAAGAGAGGGGGAGAACATTGTATTGAGATCCAAAAAGAGAGAAGAAGCCATCTAGCTAATAACTATGGACCCGAAGGTCTGTGGTAAACTACTCACAACTCATCGGAGGGGCTATGGTGTTGATGTAGAAGCCCTCCATGGTCGATTCCCCCTCGGGCGGAGCGCCGGCAAAGGCTCCAAGATGGATCTCGCGGATACAGAAGGTTACGGTGGTGGAAATTGTTTTTCGTTGGCTCCCTAGATGTTTTCGGGGTACGTAGGTATATATAGGAGGAAGAAGTACGTCGGTGGCCGCTCAAGGGGCCCAGGAGACAGGGGCCGCACCCAGGAGGGGTGGGCGCGCCCTCCTATCTCCTGGACGCATCGATTGCTTCTTGACTTGCACTCCAAGTCCTCTGGATCACGTTCGTTCCAAAAATCACGCTCCCGAAGGTTTCATTCCGTTTGGACTCCGTTTGATATTCCTTTTCTTCGAAATACTGAAATAGGCAAAAAGACAGCAATACGGGCTGGGCCTCCGGTTAGTAGGTTAGTCCCAAAAATGATATAAATATGTAAAATAAATCCCATAAACATCCAAAAGGGGTAATGTAATAGCATGGAACAATAAAAAATTATAGATACGTTGGAGACGTATCAAGCATCCCCAAGCTTAATTCCTGCTCGTCCTCAAGTAGGTAAATGATAAAAACAGAATTTTTGATGTGGATAATTCTCAATGTAATTTTCTTTATTGTGGCATGAATGTTCAGATCCAAATGATTCAAAATAAAAGTTCATTTTGACAAAATAAATAGTAATACTTCAAGCATACTAATCAAAGCAATCATGTCTTCTCAAAATAACATGGCCAAAGAAAGTTCATCCCTACAAAATCATATGCTTCATTTTAGTCACACAAAGATGTTCCCAAATTATACACCCCCAATGACAAGCCAAGCAATTGTTTGTACTTAAATAATCTCAAACTTTTTCAACCTTCACGCAATACATGAGCGTGAGCCATGGACATTGTGTGGAATAGAATATGATGATGGGGATTGTGTGGAGAAGACAAAAAAGGAGAAAGTCTCACATTGACGAGGATAATCAACGGGCTATGGAGATGCCCATCAATTGATGTCAACATGAGGAGTAGGGATTGCCATGCAATGGATGCACTAGAGCTATAAATGAATACTCAACAAAAGAAAACTAGTGGGTGTGCATCCAACTTGCTTGCTCACGAAGAGCTAGGGCATTTGAGGAAGCCCATCGTAGGAATATACAAGCCAAGTTCTATAATGAAAAATTCCCACTAGTATATGAAAGTGACAACATATGAGACTCACTATATGAAAAACATGGTGATACTTTGAAGCACAAGTGTGGAAAAAGAGATAGTAACATTGCCCCTTTTATTTTTTTATTTTTTTCTTTTTTTTCTTTTTTTCTTTGGCCTTTCTTTTTTTTTCTTTTGGCCTTTTTATTTTTTTTATTTTTTTGGGGCAATGCTCAATAAAGATGATCATCACACTTTCATTGATTACAACATATGAATTACAACTCAAAACTAGAACAAGATATGACTCTATATGAATGCCTCCGGCAGTGTACCGGGATGGTGCAATGAATCAAGAGTGACATGTATGAAAAATTATGCATGGTGGCTTTGCCACAAATATGATGTCAACTACATGATCATGCAATGGCAATATGAGAAAAGTAAAGTATGTCATGATGATGATGAACGGAACAGTGGAAAGTTGCATGGCAATATATCTCGGAATTGCTATGGAAATGCCATAATAGATAGGTATGGTGGCTGTTTTGAGGAAGATATAAGAAGGTTTATGTGTGATAGAGCGTATCGTATCACGGGGTTTGGATGCACCGGCGAAGTTTGCACCAACTCTCAAGGTGAGAAAGGGCAATGCACTGTACCGAAGAAGCTAGCAATGGTGGAAAGGTAAAAGTGCGTATAATCCATGGACTCAACATTAGTTAAAAGAAATCATATACTTATTGCAAAAATTTAGAAGTCATCAAAAATGAAGCACTACGCGCATGCTACTAGAGGGAAAGATTGGTAGGAAAAGACCATCGCTTGTCCCCGACCGCCACTCATAAGGATGCACAAGCTAGGTACACTTCATGTTTCAAATTTGTTACACAACTTTAACCATACGTGCATGCTAGGGGACTTGCTAACTTCAACACAAGCATTCTTTAAATTCATAATCACCTAACTAGCATGACTTTAATATCACTACCTCCATATCTCAAAACAATTATCAAGTATCAAATTGATCATAGCATCCAATTCAGTTCCTATGATAGTTTTTATTATACCCAACTTGGATGCCTACCATTCTAGGACCAATTTTATAACCATAGAAAATACCATGCTGTTCTAAAAGACTCTCAAAATAATATAAGTGAATCATGAGAGACTAGCAATTTCTACAAAATTAAGCCACCGCCATGCTCTAAAAGATATAAGTGAAGCACTAGAGCAAAAACTATCAAGCTCAAAAGATATAAGTGAAGCACATAACATATTCTAACAAATTCAATCAAGTGGGCTTCTCCCAAAAGGTGTGTACATCAAGGATGATTGTGGTAAACTAAAAATCAAATACTAATATAATACACGACGCTCCAAGCAAAACACATATCATGTGGCGAATAAAAATATAGCTCCAAGTAAAGTTACCAATGAACAAAGACGAAAGCGGGGATGCCTTCCGGGGGCATCCCCAAGCTTAGGCTTTTGGATATTCTTGAATATCTTGGGGTGCCTTGGGCATCCCCAAGCTTAGGCTCTTGCCACTCCTTATTCCATAGTCCATCAAATCTTTACCCAAAACTTAAAAATTTCACACCACAAAACTCAACAGGAAATCTCATAAGCTCCGTTAGTGAAAGAAAAAAAACCCACCACATAAGGTACTGTAATGAACTCATTCTTTTTTATTTTGGTGTTAAACCTACTGTATTCCAAGTTCTCTATGGTTCATACCACTTAATACTAGCCATAGATGCATCAAAATAGGCAAACAACACACGAAAAACAGAATCTGTCAAAAACAGAACAGTCTGTAGCAATCTGTAACTAACGCAAACTTCTGGAACTCTAAAAATTCTACCACAATAGGAAGTCCTGTAAAATTTGTTTATCGATCAGAAGAAAAAAGAATCAATGCAAAAGAACGTTTCTGTGATTTAAGAAAACTAATTTCATGCGCACAAAGTTTCTGTTTTTCAGCAGAATCAAATCAACTATCACCATAGGTTATCCTATAGGTTCTACTTGCCACAAACACTAATTAAAACATAAAAACACATCTAAACAGAAGCTAGATGCAAAATTTATTACTAAACAGAAACAAAAACAAAAAACACAAATAAAATTGGGTTGCCTCAAAACTAGCGCTATCGTTTAACACCCCTAGCTAGGCATAAAAGCGAAGATAGATCTAAGTAGTGCCATCTTTGGCACTCAATTCATAAGTAGCTCGCATGATAGATTCATAAGGTAATTTGACTTTATTCCTTGGGAAGTGCTCCATGCCTTTCCTTAATGGAAATTGGAATCTAATATTCCCTTCCTTCATATCAATAATCTCACCAATCATTCTAAGGAAAGGTCTACCAAGAATAATATGGTGTCGGTGTACTAGAGTAGGGGTACCCTAGTATCCCGAACTTGTGCACGGGCAGTCGCAGCACCCCGCGGCGAGGCTTGCTAGGCGACCGCCAAGATCCTCCGTAGCTCCTCAGAAGACAAGACCCCGGCAAGAGGAGCTTGCCGGGAAGCCATTCAAGAACAAAGTATTTAAGCCAAGAAGACAAGGCCCCGGCAAGAGGAGCTTGCCGGGAAGGCCGACCAAGGCATTCCAAGAAGGCTTGCCGCGACGCGCCTTGCGTCCCGGCAAGGCTCGGTGAGCGACAAGCCCCCGAGCCCGACAAGACAACGCCCGCGGCAAGACACTTGCCGTGGCAAGTGGCCACACCGCACCCGCGCTCCAGCACATCCACCCACGTGTCGCTCAGGGGACCTCCCGGGCACGCGTGGCGAGAGGCTGTGCAACCAGGGGTGCATGGTGGCAAGCGGCACTGACGAGAAGGCCATCGTGGCGATCGCTGGCGCCCCTGACGGTCTCTACTTGCACTGTTTGGGCGACACCGATGGGCATTAAATTCCCTTGTCCCCTGCCGTCAAAGTTAGGTATGATACACTGTGTCTACAGTATAGGTAGCTGTACCTACCGCATTCTTTTTCCATTTTTACCTTTTTTGTCTACGTTGCCACATGTCGGTGACCCCTTGAGCGTATAAAAGGAGGCCCATGCGCAACATAGAAAGGGTTCAACTCATTCGAAGCTAAAAACACTCTCAGGCTCGGTTTCGCAGCGCTGATCGCTCCTGAGCAAGAACTCAATATACACAGACAAGTAGCAGTAGGAGTGTTATCTCTCCGGAGAGCTCCGAAGCTGGGTAAACTGCTCGTGTGCACTGCCTCGATCCGCTCTTTGTGTGACCTCCGCCCTCCACCGAACCGAAAGGGGCTCGGTCCGCCGGTCCCATAGGTGTTCGCAGATCAGTTTCCCCGACAACTTTGGCGCGCCAGGTAGGGGGCGTCGAGATTGTGTGAACCCGATGCGGTGTGCACACGAGCTAGATCTTCATCATCTTCATCGACATGCCACCGAAGAAGAAGGCTTCGGAGGCAGCAGTTCTGTCCGCGTCGATTCCACCGCCACCGGAGCAAACGGGTGGTGGAGTGGACGCCGGCGGAAGAACGGGCGTCGACGAGGGTGCTCACAGTGCTGCCAAGTCCAAGGACAAGGCAGCACAGACCTCGGCGTCCGTACGCGCACCGCGCCCGTCTCAGGAGGCGCGGGACCAGCAGCGTCATGGCGTTCGCAGCGCCATACGTCCGCTGGGCCAAGATCAAGCTGGTGGATCTCGCGGAGTTCAAGACCAGCATGCGTGCCAGCATGCTGGCCCAAGCGAAGTATGGTCGCCTGGACGGGATACTGCTCCTTCTTACATAGTTAGAAGTCAGGGCATATCCCGCTCCTCGCACCATTCGCCGCTGCTGCCCACCACTCCAGCGGAAGCCTTGGCGCGAGCTCAACTGCTTCTAGATTACCCTCCGACGGCGAACAAGACCGACGAATGGAGGGCCACCATTCAGAGTCTCATTGGCTTCGCCAACGGCGACACTGCGCGGCAACCAAGCACCTCGCTGCCGCGGCAAGACTGCCGGGCGCGAGCCAATGGCGACAAGACCGATGGGGGTGCGACTTCCATGCACTCTCCACCACGGAGGCCAAGATCGCCGACTCGCCGGGTCCACCTCGACAACGACTCCACCGCGTCATCAGATCCGCGAGCTCGCCGCGATCAGCGCCAGGTTCTTCACGAACGACAGCAGGAGGACGCTCGTACTCGTATCGAGCGCCGAAGAGAAGCGCGGCGTCAATCTGACCAGCGCGCTGGGCCCACTGTGGACATGCATGCGCCAGGGGAACCAGGCGACTTGCCGTACGCGGTAGGTTGCCCTGCGTTCACTCGTGTGCTGCGGCAAGTCCAGTGGCCCAGCAAGAAGAATTTCAAGCCAGATGTACCGGAGAAGTATGACGGCAAGTCGCATCCGTCGGAGTTCCTTAGCATCTACAGCATTGCGGTGCAAGCTGCCGTGGGACGAGACGACAAGATCCTTGCCAACTACCTCCCGCTGGTGCTCAAGCCTAACGTTAGATCCTGGCTCATGCACTTGCTGGACAACTCCATTTCCTCTTGGGCAGATCTATGCCATCAGTTTGTCGGCGCCTTTACAGGCGGCCACAAGCCTCATGGCCAAGAAAGCGATCTTCATTTGCTTGCCCAGAAGGAAGGAGAGCCCCTGCGCAAGTACATTCAGAGATTCAGCCATGTACAGCACAACATCCCAGATGTCCACCCTGCCGCGGTCATCAGCGCGTTCCATCAGAACGTGCGAAACCGCAGGATGCGGGAAGAGATGGCGATGTGCAAGATCAGGGACGTCAGCAAGCTTTATGCCCTGGCCGACAAGTGTGCACGTGCCGAAGAGGGGAGGAGACTCCCCGGAGAGAATACAGGAGCAGCAGGGTCCGACAGTGAGGATGCTGCCCCGGCAAGGAAAGGCCGGCGGCGGAACAATAGAAAGAAAAAGGCCAAAGAAGTGCTAGTTGTCGAGCAGTTCGGCAATGGAGGTGGCGCCAAGAAAGCTAAAGTTGGAAGCTCCGGCAAGGAGAGCCAGGCTGTGGCGGCCGCCGACAAGCAGGACAGCTCCGGCAAGCAGTACTGCAAGATCCACCGCACCAAGGGCCATGATCTCCAGAGTTGCAAGAAGGTTGAGCAGCTTGTCGAGCAACAGAAAGCTGAGTACGAGCGACGCGACAAGGAGAAGGCCCAGGAAGGTGCTGGAGGAGATAGCAAGAAACGCCCCGGCCGGGGAGGACGCCGCGGCAAGGCCAAGTAGCGCAAGGAGACAGGCCTCCCCGTGGCCGCGACAAGGACGAAGACGACGACGACGATGAAGATATGGAGGATGATGAAGCCGATGAGCAGGAATTTCAGAAAGCCACAGAGGTCCTGTGCGTTGACGGTGGTGCTTCTCTGCATACTTTGCATCGCCAGCTCAAGCAGTGGATGCGGGAAGTTAATGCAGCTGAACCATCCGTAGAGTCACGCAAGCCTCTGAAATGGTCCAGCACGCCTATCATCTTTGATATTGAGGATCACCCTGATCGCATAACCGCGGTCGGATGCTTGCCGATGTTGGTCTCACCAACTATCCGCAACCTCAAAGTTACAAAGATGCTAGTTGACGGCGGGGCCGGCTTGAACCTGATTTCCTCCGCGGTCCTTCAGAAACTCCAGATCCCTGACAGTGAGCTCGAAGAGACCGGCACATTCCAAGGAATTAACCCAGGAAGAAGCAAGCCGAAGGGAAAGATCACACTGCCGATGACATTTGGCAGCGAGCTGAACTTCAGAACTGAGAGGGTCACTTTTGACGTTGCTGACTTTCCATTGCCCTACAATGGGATCCTCGGCCGTCCGGCACTCGCCAAGTTCATGGCAGCCTCTCACTATGCATACAACGTGCTCAAGATGCCAGGCCCGATAAGTGTCATCTCTGTCCCTGGCGACAAGAAGGATGCCCTTATCAGCGCCGACAAGATTTACCGGGAGGCAGCAGCCACAGCTGATCGCAAATCACTTGCCGCTGAAGCCCCCGGGGGAAAGAAGAAGACCAAGTCCGGCAAGAGTTCTGATGCCCACTCCAGCAAGCGCACCTCTTCGGAGTGCTGTGCTACCATCAAGGACGCACCATCGAGCTCCACTGGCAAGTGTAAGAAAACGATGGCAGCTCCACCAGAGACGAAGAGGGTGTCCGCCAAGGAAGACGACACTGGTGGTACCTTCACCATCAGTGCCACTTTTGATCCTAAATAGGAAAGCGCGCTCGTTGCTTTCCTGCGGGCGAATGTCGACGTGTTTGCATGGCAACCGTCTGATATCCCCGGTGTTCCCAGGAAAGTAATTGAGCACCACCTAGCCGTTTGTCCTCATGCGCGGCCCGTCAAGCAGAAAGTCAGGAAGCAAGCAGTGGAGCGCCAAGAGTTCATTGCAGAAGAAATCAAGAAGTTGGAAGCAGCAGGCCTTGTCAGAGGAGTGCTCCATCCTACGTGGTTGGCCAATCCTGTAGTCGTGCGCAAGGCCAACGGAAAATGGAGGCTTTGTATAGACTTTACCGATGTCAATAAAGCTTGTCCCAAAGATCCATTTCCCTTGCCGCGCATTGACCAGATTGTTGACTCCACAGCCGGATGTGATTTGCTTTCATTTCTTGATGCATACTCAGGATACCATCAGATCTTCATGGCAGAAGAAGATGAGGAGAAAACCGCATTCATCACCCCATGTGGCACATACTGTTTCGTACGGATGCCCTTCGGGTTAAAGAATGTTGGTTCGACATTTGCAAGAGTAGTTCATGTCGCTTTTGAGCCACAGATACACAGGAATGTGGAAGCCTACATGGATGATATAGTGGTCAAGAGCAAGGACAAGGCGACCCTGATCCAAGACTTAGATGAAACCTTTGCAAATCTGCGCAAAATCAACCTCAAGCTTAACCCCGAGAAGTGCGTGTTTGGAGTCCCTTCCGGCAAGCTTCTCGGGTTCTTTGTGTCTCAGCGGGGAATTGAAGCCAATCCCGACAAGATCAAGGCCATCGAGGAGATTGAAGCACCGAAGCGCGTCAAGGATGTACGAAGGCTTGCCGGTTGCGTGGCTGCTCTCAGCAGGTTTATCTCTAAGTCTGTTGAGCGTGCCCTGCCATTTTTCAAAATATTGAAAAAGGCAGGTCCAATGAAATGGACTCCAAAAGCGGAGGCCGCGCTGTAGGACTTGAAGAGGTACCTATCCTCCACTCCAATACTTGTCGCACCTAGACCACAAGAGAAGTTGCTGCTGTATCTAGCGGCAACCAATCAAGTGGTTAGTGCTGCATTAGTGGCGGAGAGGGAGGCGGATGATGAGCCCGCAACCACGGCAAGTGCATCCAGCGACAAGCAGGGGGCTTCACCGACAAGCTCTGGTCCCGACAAGGATGGATCTGTGCAGGTGCGCGAGGAGGTGCAGAAGAAATGGTGCAGCGCTCAGTTTACTTTGTCAGCTCCCTTCTGCAGGGGGCTAGGTCAAGATACTCTGGTGTGCAGAAGTTGCTTTTCGGCCTTCTCATGGCCTCGAGAAAGCTACGCCATTACTTCCAGGCACATGAGATCACAGTTGTCACACGCTTTCCGCTGAAGAGGATACTACAGAATCCAGAAGCAATAGGCAGGATTGTCGAGTGGGCACTGGAACTGTCAAGCTTTGGCCTCAAATTTGAGAGCACTTCAACTATCCAGAGCAGAGCATTGGTAGAGTTCATAGCAGAATGGACGCCAACACCAGATGAAGAAATTCCAGAAACGAGCATCCCCGTCAAGGAGGCAAACAAAGAGTGGCTAATGTACTTTGACGGTGCCTTCTCGCTGCAAGGCGCCGGTGCCGGCGTGCTGCTTATCGCACCCACCGGAGAGCACCTCAAGTACGTAGTCCAGATGCACTTTCCCAAGGAGCAAGCAACAAACAATACTGCAGAGTATGAAGGTTTGCTTGCCGGTCTCAGGATCGCAGCAGACCTTGGGATCAAGAAGCTCATTGTCAGGGGTGACTCACAGCTTGTCGTCTGCCAAGTGAACAAGAATAATCAGAGTCCATTGATGGAAGCTTATGTTGATGAAGTGAGAAAGCTAGAAGAGCACTTTGACGGCCTACAGATGGAACATGTTCCAAGAGCTCAGAATGACATTGCTGATGGCCTGTCAAAGTGTGCCACACTAAAGCTACCTGTGGAACCAGGGATCTTTGTGCTCAAGCTGACACAACCATCCGTGACACCATCAACTGGACAGAGCAAGAAGAGGAAGTTGATTTCTGGTGACTACTTTCCGTCAGATCTTCCCGAAGCCGCCGCCGAGAAGGTCCCCAAGATCAACACCAAGAGTGCTGAGGAGCAGTCTGCTCTGGCAAGCCTTATGGTTTGTTCCGTTGAAGCAGACGCTCCCAACAAGTTTTGCTCTGCCAAGCTTGCCGGGGAACATCAAGCTCCGGCTGAGCCGCAGGTTCTTGCCATAGAAGCGGATGTTCCCGCAGCAGCAGATGTGCCTTTTGTCCTTGTTTTCGAGCCGCAAGCTCCAGCATGGGCACAGCAGATTGTCCGTTTCCTTCAGACAGGAGAATTCCCGAAGAGCAAGAAGAAGCGGAAAGAGTAGCCCGGCAGTCAAGTATGTACAAGTTTGTCGACAACACACTGTACAGAATAAGACTCAACGGTGTGAAATTGAAGTGTATTCCCCGGGAAGATGGACAACAACTATTGGCAGAGATACATGGAGGCATATGTGGTCACCACATTGGCGCAAGAGCACTTGCCGGCAAAGCGTTCCGGCAAGGTTTCTTTTGGCCGGCAGCCCTCCAGGATGCAACTGCACAAGTAACCAAGTGTGAAGCGTGCCAGTTCCATTCCAAGCAGATACACCAGCCAGCTCAAGCTCTCCAAACGATCCCTTTATCCTGGCCATTTTCGGTCTGGGGGCTCGACATCCTCGGCCCCTTCCCCCGAGCTGTCGGGGCTTTGAGTTCTTGTACGTCGCCATCGACAAGTTCACAAAGTGGCCGGAAGTGGAACCAGTGAGGAAGGTGACAGCACAGTCAGCAGTCAAGTTCTTCAGGTCGATTGTTTGCCGTTTCGGGATCCCTAACAGGATCATCACCGACAACGGCACGCAATTTACGAGCCGCACCTTCATGCAGTATGTCCAAGATCTTGGCGCCAAGGTCTGCTTCGCTTCTGTTGCTCATCCGAGAAGCAACGGTCAAGTGGAGAGGGCAAATGCTGAAGTGCTGCGAGGACTCAAGACCAGAACTTTCGACAGGCTGCACAAGTGCGTAAGAAACTAGATCGAGGAGCTGCCGGTGGTTCTTTGGTCGATCAGGACGACGCCAAATCGAGCCACTGGCCAGACGCCTTTCGCTCTAGTCTATGGAGCAGAGGCAGTTCTCCCCATGGAACTCGTATACGGGTCACCTCGAGTGCTCGCTTGTGATGAGCTTGAGCTAGAGCAGCTGCGACAAGATGACGCGCTGCTCCTTGAGGAGGATCGTCTTCAGGCCGCTGTACGAGCTGCTCGATATCAGCAAGCTTTGCGCCGCTACCATAGCCGCAAAGTTAGGGCCAGAAGTTTCGAGGAAGGCGACCTTGTTCTTCGGCGCGTTCAGTCCGCCAAGAATTCCAACAAGTTGATGCCGAAGTGGGAAGGCCCTTATCGGGTGAAACGAGTCACTAGGCCTAGCGCTGTCCGCCTTGAGACCGAAGATGGCATTCCGGTGAACAGCTCCTGGAACATTGAGCATCTTCATAAGTTTTACCCGTAGGGCGCGGTTGCCAGAACCCGTTCTGGAAACCACCTTTTGTACAAGTCTTGCCGCTGTTGCATGTAATCCTTCGTACAAAGCCGGGCGCAGACCCCGTGCGTAAATAAAGTTCATGTGCTTCGCACAGCTTGTCAATTTCATGCTTTCTTTATTTTCGCATGTATCATCTGACACTCTGTGCAGCACCTGCCCCCGGTAAGCAATAACGAGCCATAAGGCTCCATATCATTATTTTCTCTTCTGTCTCTTTCTCAAAGGAAGGAAGGTTCCCTCGCCCACAAGGTTTGCCGGGGGGAAAGGAGAAGATAATGGTGTGGACCAGGCCGTTCAAGGAAAGTTCCACCTTACCGGGAAGCAAACAGAAAAGCTAAGTTGCCAAAGTTTGAGCTATCAGTTTTTAAATTTTTTAAGTTATATTCCTTGAACGATCGAGCTTTGTATGGAAAACCTGTGCACAGAGGAACCAACTCATAGCTAGTTGCGCCCTTACTTTGTTTCGAGTCCGCTCAACAACTTAAGTGAGCTGCGACTAGTTGCGACAAGGTTGCTTGTTGGCAGCGGCACCGCCAGCAGGCTGCTGACGTTCCGCACTCAGCGCTCGCGGCAATGGTGCCTGCACCGACAAGTTCCCTAAAAGCGTAGGGCAGAAACATACAAAGCCAAGAGTCAAGCAAAGGAAATAACGAAGCAATCGATATCCGAAACAAAGTTATATTACAAAATAACTCGCCGTAGCTCTAACAGATGATTGTTGTAACACGATTTGCAGCGACAAGAAAATAAGAAAACGGGTGGCCTAATCTACGCGGCCACCGTCGACCCTCTTGACCTCATTCACCTTGTCCACAATGGGTGCGACAAGGGCTTTGAGCGCGTCAAGATCAGCATCCGCCGGCAGCTTCTTGAGGACGTTGGTGAAGTTGAGGCCTGGGTTGCGGAAGGCCACCTTCACCAACACCTTCTCCAAGACTCTGGCGCAGATCGTGCGCGACTCGTCGGCCAGCTGCTTCGGGATCTTCTCTCGGAGCTGCTGGAGGGCAGTCGCCACGCCTTTGAAGAACAGGGTGAGCTTGGCGCTGGGTGGAAGGTTCTCGTCGGAGGAGTACCCAAAGTCCTCCACTCCCAGCTGCGCCAGCTCCCCGTCAATGACGGCAGCGATGTTCACGAGGCCCTCCGTCCAGAGCTCCACCGTATCCTTGAAGGTGTTCTGGGTTTCGGTGGCCCTCGTCAGCAGCGCTTCGTTGCCCTTGATTTCCTCCTTCAAGTCCGCCTCTCGCTTCTTGGCGCCGTCCAGCGTCTCCGTCAAGGTGGCCAGCTTAAGCTCCAGATCGGCGTTGGAATCCTTGGCGGCGCTTAGCTCCTTGCCCTTCTCGGCGAGTTGACCCTGCAGCTCACCATGGGCAAGGGCGTCCTTCTCGCGCTCGAGCTTGAGCGCGGCAAGCTCCTCGCCGCTCGCTTTTAGATCAGCCTCTAGCTGCGCCACCTTTGCCTCCAATCCCTCCTTGGCGGCCTCGGCAGCCGCGGCCGTGTCCTTTGCTTCCTTGAGCGCCCCGCCAAGTGCCTGCTCACGCAGGCAGGATCCTCCTCCTGTCTCTCGAGGTTTACTTTCCGCTGAGTCAGCTCCCCTTCCCGCGCAGATAGCTCCTCGGCGGCGAGCCGCTGCTGCTCTTCGGCTTCGGCTTTCTCAAGGATGAATGCCTTCCGTGCCTCGACGAGCTGCGCACGCTCCTCTGCAATGGACCGGAGAGCTTCCCGATTGTGCTCCCGGAGCTCCTCCGCGCACTTCTCAATGTCTGCCCCCGCCTGCATGAGAAGCGCTTCCCGGGACTCCAGTTTGGCTTGTCGGGCGCGGTAGAGCAACACCAGCTTCCGGAGCAACTGCTCCTCCTCAGACTCGCCGCTGCCGCTGCTTGGCGCGTCAACCAGTGACAGCCCAGCGGAGGCGAGCACCTCCCCGTCAAAAGCTTCTCCTTCAACTGGCGCCCTGGAGCTCGACGCCCAGGGGAGCTTGATGAAGACACCCTCGCCGGCCTTCAGATAGGCGCTGGGCTGGGGCTCCTCGGAGTCTGGCGCTGCGGAAGGATCGGCGGTCGGCGTAGTGCCTGGCGCTCCTGCGGCCTCAGGGCCGTCAGTGCGACCGCCGGACCGTTCACCAGCTCCCGCGCCAGCAGCCTTGGCGGCCTCCTCGCCGGCGGGATCATCAGCACCGGCTTCTTCTTCGGCGGCGGCGGCATCATCAGCATTGCCGCGCACTTTCTCCTCGCCGCCCGCTTCGGTCTCCATTGGCTCTGTGGAAAGTGGGTCTGGCGACCGGAGAAGGAGAAGAAGTCAAGCAAATATCCAAAAAAGAGAAAAATCAGAAGAACAAAAGTAAAATTTCAAGCAAGGGAGTACCTGAACTGGGATCCATGGTCATGGGCTCCACCACCGGGTGGTCAATAGTGCTGCCCCTTGTCGGAGATTCCTCCCATGCCGGAGATTGTTCCCTTGTCGGAGAGCGCTCCCTTGCCGGGGAATCCTCCCTTGGCGGTGTAGAGGAAGCAGATGGCACGTCGGAGGCGGTTTCCGAGCCCTCCTGGTGAAGCTGTTCTGCTCCTACACAAACAAACCAACAATCAGATGTCAGCAAAGAAAAGAGCACCCGTGCGCGCCAAAAAGCAGAAAGTAAATCATGTACTTACGCTGGGGGCTGCTTCGCGGAGCAGTGGCAGGGTCCGACAAGGTAGTCTCAGGCGTGCCCCCTGCCGTCACAGTGGGCTCGTCCTCGATGATAACCACCAGGACTTTGGCTCTCTTCGCTGCTCTTTGAGCCAACATCCTGAAAAGGAATAGGTTCAGATCGAAGCAAGTTAAATGCAAGACAAAGCAACAAAATCAGAGAACTACAAGTACAGCAGAAAAGTCTTACTCTTCTTCCTCCTCGTCGGAGCTGAGCGCGGAGAGGTCGAAGTCCGGCCCACCTGCGGCGCGACGAGGTGGAGAGTAGGATCCCTTGTCCGCTTGGTGAGCGCGGTGGTGGCGGCGCAGGAAGATCCAGCTCCAGTTGCCGCGGCAGTACGAGGCTCTCCTGTGGCAACATCGCTTGTCGCGGTGGAGCGTGTCGCGCGGCGCATCGGCTGCTGACTCCTTTGCCGCCCCGTTGCGTCCCCACCCCTGCGAAGGCGCCTTCTTGGTTGAGCTGGGGGCTATGCTGTGAGCTCCGCCTGCGGCAAGTGGCCTGGAGATGGCGGGCCGCTCACACCCTCGGCGGGCTCACCCTCGGCGGGCTCGCTCGACTCGACCTCTGGCGCGGTAAGTTCTTCCTCGCCGTCAATCCACTCTCGCTTGGCAAGGCTTGCCGCCGCCTCTGCCTCTGCCTCCTCCACGGTGAACCCGAACTCACCCGCGGCAGCGGCTGCCGCCGCCTCTTCCGCCCTGGTGGCGATGCGTCGCATCTCCTCCTCGGTAGTGTCGCGGGTGAGGCTCCTCTGCTCGTCGGCGTGGACCGCCACCTCCACCAGTCCGTCGAAGAACTGCTGCACAACGTCGTCCGCTGGCTCTTGCCATGTTGGGACAAGACCATGCGAGTCGCACTGCGGCATCATCGCGCGGATGCGGTCGAGGGAAGAATTGTTACACAACGGGACGACCCCTGCCGGCAGCCTGAACCATTCTGGATGTTGGGGGTTGTGCTTGAACAGCTCCTTGAGCATTGCATCCAACTCCAGCACAGTGAAGTTAAAATTGAGGCCCGGGCGCAGCCTCATGATATCTGCCGGACCGCCAAACTCCCAAGCGGGTCTCCTCCTCTCTTGCAGGGGGCGATGCGGTGGTGGAGAAAGTCTGCGCCTACGGCACCCACCGTCAGCCCGGCAAGCCTAAGGCGCAGGATTCTAGTGACAGCAATCTGCAACCTAGCGTCCTCCGGGGCCAGGCTGCTCCAATCGTTGCCGCGTACTACTGGAACTTGTCGCAAGGCGGTGAACGGCTGCGGGTCGTCCTCCATGATCCAACACCACTCAGCTCTCCACTCCTCCCACTTGCTGCGGAGCTCCCCCTCCAGATATGCCTCCTTCTTGCCGGCCCTCGAGATCCAGGCGATCCCGCCGGAAAGTGGCTCTCCTCTCTCGACCCGAGGCATGAAGTAATGGCGGAAAAGAGCAACATTTGGGTGGACTCCGACAAAGTTTTCGCACAGATGTGCGAAAACGGACATGGTCAAAACAGCGTTGGGGGTGAAATCAAGAAAATGAAACCCGTAGGTGTTCATGATGTCGCAGAAAAACTCCGAGAAGGGCGGACAGAGGCCACAGTAGAAGAACAGCGGGAAGAAGGGATACCCGTATGGAGCCCGTTTCGAAGCAGCGGCGGAGAGTACCTTCGTGCGTGGATGCGCACGCGTCTCCGTCGACCAGAAGAGGTAGAACCACTGCCTCAGCCCCGCCGCGTAGAGCTCGGCGGGGAAAGTGGCCCGCTCCTTTCGCAGCGCCTCGAGCCACACCGCCTCGGCCGACTTCGCGACCTTCCCGGTCTTCGGAGCCATGGCGAAGGTGGTGGAGGAGATCGACGGCGTTGGTGGCGATGGCGGTGATGAGGGGCGGAGCGCTGCTCTCTTTCGACCTTGGAGAAAGGGGGGAGCGGCGGAGATTTGGGAGTAGTAACCGGCGAAGGTGAGCTACTGCCCCTGTTTCCTCTGCTTATAAAGAGGGAGGGGGCGGACGTTACGCTTTTTCTGAATAAAGAAATCCCCATGATCTCTCCCACGACGCCGCATTCAACGCGTGCCGTTCGGGGAGGGCGCGGTGGATGCGGAGTGAGAAACGGCATGAACCAGGCCGCGTGTGCCCGTGCCCTGTTTTGGGCCTGGCCCAATAGCGCTCGGCACCGAGTGTGGCCCAGGCCCGGGGGCTCCTGTCGGTGTACTAGAGTAGGGGTACCCTAGTATCCCGAACTTGTGCACGGGCAGTCGCAGCACTCCGTAGCTCCTTAGAAGACAAGACCCCGGCAAGAGGAGCTTGCCGGGAAGCCATTCAAGAACAAAGTATTTAAGCCAAGAAGACAAGGCCCCGGCAAGAGGAGCTTGCCGGGAAGGCCGACCAGGGCATTCCAAGAAGGCTTGCCGCGACGCGCCTTGCGTCCTGGCAAGGCTCGGTGAGCGACAAGCCCCCGAGTCCGACAAGACAACGCCCGCGGCAAGACACTTGCCGCGGCAAGCGGCCACACCGCACCCGCGCTCCAGCACATCCACCCACGTGTCGCTCAGGGGCCCTCCCGGGCACGCGTGGCGGGAGGCTGTGCAGCCAGGGGTGCATGGTGGCAAGTGGCGCTGACGAGAAGGCCATCGTGGCATCGCTGGCGCCCCTGACGGTCTCTACTTGCACTGTTTGGGCGACACCGACGGGCATTAAATGCCCTTGTCCCCTGCCGTCAGCATTAGGTATGATACACTGTGTCTACAGTATAGGTAGTTGTACCTACCGCATTCTTTTTCCATTTTTACCCTTTTTTGTCTATGTTGCCACCTGTCGGTGACCCCTTGAGCGTATAAAAGGAGGCCCATGCGCAACGTAGAAAGCGTTCGACTCATTCGAAGCTAAAAACACTCTCAGGCTCGGTATCACAGCGCTGATCACTCCTGAGCAAGAACTCAATATACACAGACAAGCAGCAGTAGGAGTGTTATCTCTTCGGAGAGCTCCGAAGCTGGGTAAACTGCTCGTGTGCACTGCCTCGATCCGCTCTTCGTGCGACCTCCACCCTCCGCCGAACCGAAAGGGGCTCGGTCCGCCGGTCCCATAGGTGTTCGTGGATCAGTTTCCCCGACATATGGCAAGAAAGATTGCAATCTATATCAAGAACGATAAAATCTACGGGCACCAAATTTCTATTTGTAACAATGAGAACATAATTGATCCTTCCCATTGGCTTTTTAATGGTGGAATCCGCAAGGTGCAAATTTAAAGAGCAATCATTAAGATCATGGAAACGTAGAATATCACATAAAGTTTTCGGAATCATGGAAACACTAGCACCCAAATCACACAAAGCATAACACTCATGATGTTTAATTTTAATCTTTATAGTAGGTTCCCACTCATCATTAAGTTTTCTAGGTATAGAAACTTCCAAATTAAGTTTTTTATCATAAGATTGCATCAAGGCATCAACGATATGTTTGGTAAAAGCTTTATTTTGACTATAAGCATGAGGAGAATTAACAACGGATTGCAACAAGGAAATACAACCTTCTAAAGAACAATTATCATAATCAAATTCCTTGAAATATGAGATAGTGGGTTCAATACTATTTAAAGTCACGACCTCTCCAATCCCACTTTTACCAAATTTAGCATCAAGATCTTAAAACTCCAAATTCTTGGGACGCCTTCTAGCTAAAGTTGACTCATCCCCAGTCCCATTATTATCAAGATTCATATTGCAAAACAAAGATCTAATAGGGGACACATAAATAACTTTAAGATCTTCATCATTATTTTCATGGAAACTAGAAGAACACGCCTTTACAAAGCAATCTTTCTTAGCACACAATCTAGCGGTTCTTTCCTTGCACTCATCAATGGAAACTCATGGATTTGAGAGACTCATTGATATCATGCTTAGGAGGAGTAGATCTAAGTTTAAGAGAATCAACATCAAGCAAAAGTCTATCAATGTTCCTAGCCAAATCATAAACTTTGAGCAATTTTCCTTCAAGCAAAGCATTACAATTCTTTTGAGAGATCATAAATTCTTTCACACTATTCTCAAAATCAGAGGGCATCTTATTAAAATTACCATAAGAATTATTATAGGAATTTCCATAATTATTAGAGGAATTACTAGGGAACGGTCTAGAATTAAAGTTTCCTCTATAAGCATTGTTTCCAAAACTATTCCTACCAACAAAATTCACATCCATAGATTCATTATTATTCTCAATCAAAGTAGACAAAGGCATATCATTGGGATCAAGAGGAGTATTTTCAGTAGCAAACAACTTCATAAATTCATCCATCTTTCCACTCAAAACATTGATTTCTTCTATAGCATGCACTTTTTTACTAGAAGATCTTTCGGTGTGCCATTGAGAATAATTAGCCATAATATTATCAAGAAGTTTTGTAGCATCTCCTAACATGATTTCCATAAACATGCCTCCCGCGGGCGAATCTAAAAGATTTCTAGAAGCAAAGTTCAAACCGGCATAAAATTTTTGTATGATCATCCATAAATTTAAACCATGAGTAGGGCAATTGTGAATCATCAATTTCATTCTTTCCCAAGATTGGGGAACATGCTCATGATCAAGTTGTTTAAAATTCATAATATCATTCCTAAGAGTGATAATCTTAGCGGGAGGAAAATACTTAGAGATAAAAGCATCTTTGCACTTGTTCCAAGAATCAATACTATTTTTAGGCAAAGACGAAAACCAAACTTTAGCACGATCTCTAAGTGAAAACGGAAATAACTTCAATTTAACAATAACATTATCCGTATCTTTCTTCTTTTGCCTATCACACAAATCAACAAAGTTGTTTAGATGAGTAGCGGCATCTTCACTAGGAAGGCCGGCGAATTGATCTTTCATAACAAGATTCAGCAAAGCAGTATTGATTTCACAAGACTCAACATCATTAAGAGGAGCAATCAGAGTACTAAGGAAATCATTATTATTGTTATTGGAGAAATCACACAATTTGGTATTATCTTGCACCATGGCAACAAGTAATCCAACACACAAGCAAACAGAAAAAGGCAAGCAAAAAAGAGAGAGAGATTGGGAAAGAGAGGGCAAATAAAATGGCAAGGGTGAAGTGGGGGAGAGGAAAACGAGAGGCAAATGGAAAATAATGTAAATGCGAGGGAGATGAGTTTGTGATGGGTACTTGGTATGTCTTGACTTGAGCGAAGACCGTCCCCGGCAACGGCGCCAGAATTCCTTCTTGCTACGTCTTGAGCTTGCGTTGGTTTTCCTTGAAGAGGAAAGGGTGATGCAGCAATAGTAGCGTAAGTATTTCCCTAAGTTTTTGAGAACCAAGGTATCAATCCAGCAGGAGGCTCCTCAAAAGTCCCACGCACCTACACAAACAAACAAAGAACTCGCAACCAACGCAATAAAGGGGTTGTCAATCCCTTCACGGCCACTTGCGAAAGTGAGATCTGATAGAGATAGTATGATAAGATAAATATATTTTTGGTATTTTATCATATAGATAGGAAAAGTAAAGATGCAAATAAAAGTAGATTGAAAGCTTATATGATAAAAGATAGACCCGGGGGCCATAGGTTTCACTAGTGGCTTCTCTCAAGCTAGCATAAGTATTACGGTGGGTGAACAAATTACTATCGAGCAATTGATAGAAAAGCGAATAATTATGAGATTATCTCGGCATGATCATGTATATAGGCATGACGTCCGCAGCAAGTAGACCGTCTCCTGCCTGCATCTACTACTATTACTCCACACATCGACCGCTATCCAGCATGCATCTAGAGTATTAAGTTCATAAGAACAGAGTAACGCATTAAGAAAGATGACATGATGTAGAGGGATAAACTCAAGCAATATGATATAAACCCCATCTTTTTATCGTTGATGGTAACAATACAATATGTGCCTTGCAAACCTTTCTGTCACTGGGTAAGGACACCGCAAGATTGAACCCAAAGCTAAGCACTTCTCCCATTACAACAAAGATCAATCTAGTAGGCCAAACCAAACTGATAATTTAAAGAGACTTGCAAAGATAACTCAATCATACATAAAAGAATTGAGAGACGATTCAAATATTTCTCATAGATAAACTTGGTCATAAACCCACAATTTATCGGATCTCGATAAACACACCGCAAAAAGAGTTACATCAAATAGATCTCCACAAGAGAGGGGGAGAACATTGTATTGAGATCCAAAAAGAGAGAAGAAGCCATCTAGCTAATAACTATGGACCCGAAGGTCTGTGGTAAACTACTCACAACTCATCGGAGGGGCTATGGTGTTGATGTAGAAGCCTTCTATGGTCGATTCCCCCTCCGGCGGAGTGCCGGCGAAGGCTCCAAGATGGGATCTCGCGGATACAGAAGGTTACGACCGTGGAAATTGTTTTTTGTTGGTATCGGTGTCAAAACCGGCGGATCTCGGGTAGGGGGTCCCGATCTGTGCGTCTAAGGCTGATGGTAACAGGAAGCACGGGACACAATGTTTACCCAGGTTCGGGCCCTCTCGATGGAGGTAAAACCCTACTTCCTGCTTGATTAATATTGACGATATGAGTAGTACAAGAGTAGATCTACCATGAGATCATAGAGGCTAAACCCTAGGAGCTAGCCTATGATGATTATGATTGTAATTGTGATCGGCCTTCTAAGGACCAACCTCTCCGGTATATATAGACACCAAAGAGGGCTAGGGTTTACATGGAGTCGGTTACAAGGAAGGAAATATAATATCCGGATCGCCAAGCTTGCCTTCCACGCCAAGGAGAGTCCCATCCGAACACGGGGCGGAGTCTTGAGTCTTGTATCTTCACGCTTCAATAGTCTGGACGATGTATACAGTCCGGCTGTCCGGATACCCCCTAATCCAGGACTCCCTCAGTAGCCCCTGAACAAGGCTTCAATGACGATGAGTCCGGCGTGCAGTCTTGTCTTCGGCATTGCAGGGCGGGTTACATCTCCGAATACTCCAAAGTAATTATCGAACACTTAGACCGCGTCCGGATCCGCGAGGTGATTCTCACATACCATCGTAGGGAACATAGCATAAATCTGATCTACTAGCAATCTCCGTACGTCGTGCCTTTGCATTATGGCCCAGTCCAACACGGACCGACATTTCTCGCCCCACCCCGACTCGCATTGCGAGGCGGTTTTATTGGCACGTCCTGCCAAAGCAAAGATCATGTTCCTCCTATTACGGGATCTTCCATCAATATGGGCGTGCGTAACCCTACGACGACCGTTGGTATGACTCTGTGTGTTTTTAGATAAACCTCAAACGGTCACGCTGAGGACTCTTGATATTCACCCTCTTTATAAAGGGCCGAGGCCTATGCCTCTTTTCCACCTCCCTAGCGCCTTCTTGCACCTCAAGTTCTAACACCCGAGACCCAAGCTCCCACGCTCCAGATCCTCCAATATGTCCGGATCCAACCCTCAAGGCCGGTGGGTGGCCTCCTCGATCCAAGAGGTGGACATTGCAAGGCTTAGGGAGGTCGGATATCTGACCACCGACATCGAGCACAGGCTTCCTGCTCCAGGGCAGGTCATCCCTACACCAGAGCCCACTGAGAGCGTCGTGTTTGTTCCTCACTTCCTCCGCGGCTTGGGCCTCACCCTCGATCCCTTTGTGAGGGGGCTCATGTTCTATTACGGGTTGGATTTTCATGATCTAGCTCCGGAAGCTATCCTCCATATCTCGTTGTTCATCATTGTGTGTGAGGCTTTTCTCCACGTCACCCCACACTTCGGCTTATGGCTCAAGACCTTTAATGTGAAGCCGATTGTGGAGGTGCCATAATAAGCAGGAACACCAATGCCCCATGGCCAGAGGGCTCTTTCCCAGAAGTATCCGATGTATGGCAACGGAGAAGGTTTTATGTTACGGCTCCCAGAGGCACAAATTGGGTGGCCGCTCCCGAGTTCCGCTCGGGCCCTCCGTCACAACTGGCATCTTGGACCGATGTAGGACGGAATTGGGGGCCCGCTAGTGATGTACAAGTATTGCAGAGCCGCACCCGGGAGCTTCTTGAGAGGGACATTAACCTTGTCAGCATAATTCAAGTGATGTTAATCCGATGGATGTTGTCGTGCCAACACCAGCCTCTCCGGATGTGGGAGTTCAATCCAGAGGGTCCGTGGACTGTTAAGCACTTGTTTGCCTGAAGCTCGAAGAGATGTGTAAGTTATTCTTCGGACCACAAGAAGAGTGTCCAGACACCACTGAGGATGCGGGCCTAAGCTGCAATCGCCTAGATACCCAAGTAAGTAACCTTGATACCAGACACTTTGTTTTATATTCATAGTCATTATTATGAAACCCTCCGTGGCCAGGAATGGCTCAGCAAGGCGGAGAGAATCAGGTGTCCGGCGCCACTTTCCGAAGGCTCGCCTGGTCCAACCGTTGCCAAGATTCTTGACAGGGTGCTCAGCAGAATGCCCTCAGAGAAAGACAAGGGGAGGAACAAAGAAACCGAACTTCACACGCTGCACATCCGAACCGGGGGAATTGTTACCTCCCCTAAGGAGGATAGTCGGGAAGGGGAGGCTAAAGCCTCCTCCCTGCGCGAGAAGAAAAGGGCTGCCTCCAAAGACTTGGAGACGGAGATGCCCAAACCAGGGAAAAAGGTATCACCAGGGGGTTCTACCACGATGGGCACCTTCACCGCGTCATGCCCGCCAACGGGCCAGCCCTCCACCGAGCTGTAAGTTAATCATTAATTCGAAGGTACTGCGTTTCTCCGAGATCATTAACCAGGATTCTCCTTTTGCAGTCCGGCTAGCACCTCTTCTCAACAGAGTTCGTCTTCGGGGGATCTTCCTCTGGAGATGATGGAGAGCGAGACCCCACCCACCTCTCCCCCTCATGAAGCGGGCGACACCGAGGTGTCGTCACGGAGGAGTCCGGATCTGCCGAAGCTGGAAGCCAATACGTCAGCCGCCCTGAGCCCGGAACGTTTGGCTCCCACGGGGGGCGATGAGAAGGGTCCGGCACAGTTCGATGTCCGGCCGGACATACTGACAGGCCGTCTGGAGCGAGCTGCGTTTTCGGAGGAGCACCGCTCATTAATGAGCGCGGTGCTCAAGAAGATCATCCGCCACAAGCGGTTTGAATGAAGCATTTACGAGCCTGCTCATAGGCTTTGAGGTATGTAGTGAAAATACACTATTTTTTGGCTGTGGCACACGCTAGTGTGCTCCGTATGGATAGTAGCCCCTGATACTCTGGTTGCCTGCCCTAGGCGGCAAACGGGGGATCATATAGTAATGATTGCGCTGTATATATGTGCAGGTATCTAAGGGTCCGACAGCCGACCAGTCCGTTGAAGTTGCCGAACTAAGGAGGCAGATCGGATCTATTGATGCCGATATCACGCTGGTGAATGAGCGGCTGAACGAGTCACAAGGTATGTGCTCTGCCTTCGTTATTATGTTCTATAGGAAAATATGAGAGCGACATAATATTAATGCGATATGTTCAGACTGCAGATGGTGCTGCTGCCATAGAAGCCCTGAGGGCGGAACTTGCCCAGGCCAAGGAACAAGCTCGGGTTAGCAATGCGGCTGCCCTAAAGGCGGCCGAAGAATAGAGAGCCGAACAGGCTGCTCATCGCTGAAGCGAGGAAAAGATAGCCGAAATGGCTGTGGAGTTAAAAAAATGCCGCCGACCTGTGTGAACTCCTTGAAAAGGAGAATAAGGCTAGTTCGGCCGATCTGAACAAGGCACTTAATGCAACAAGGAGATGCGGACCGAGGTCAGGGGTGTGCGGGAGAAGCTTCAACAAGCCGGTAAAATTACGGCTGGGGGCTCCTACTTACTGTGGACGAAGTTTTTGGATCTGAAGTATGCTCCCCTGGATGGACGCTGGAGTCCTGCAGATGCGTATGCAGACTTGGCGAAGAGTACAGCTGATGCAGCCAAGTTTTTCGAGGATCAAGGTGATAAAAAAGTGGAGAAGCTTTTCTGGCCGCAATTCAATGCTCCCGCGTGCCCGCTGCCGTTAAGTGAGAAGATGGCTGCTGTGGCGGAGCTTCACAGGTTGTCCGGGCTTGCAATGCGGTCTGTAATAGACCATCTTTGGCCAAAGGGGCCTAAGCCGGACAGTTACTTTGGTTTGGTGCAACAGTTCCTTGGGTCCGTGCCTTAGATCGATGCCATGAGGAGGTCGGCGTGCGTAGAGGGTGCACGAATGGCCCTTGCCCGTGTTAAGGCCTATTGGATAGATATGGAGGCCACCATTGTAGCAACCCAGGATTCGGCGGAAGGCCAGTATCCGGTCGAGCACTACTTGGAGCAGGTGACAGAAGGTGCCCACTTAATAGGGGCACAGTGCTCGAAGAATGTATTAATCGAGTGACAAATCGAATCATTGTAAAAACAATGTTATTTTGGTTACAAGGATATATTTGCCTGAAAGTATTATTTTGTCTCCTTTGCGGCCGTTTATATATAAATATATATGTAATCCGAAAGTTAGCAGTCGTTGGCTTCAGCCCCCACGCATACAATGCGGGGGTGTTCGTGAAAAATATGCATAATCACACTTGATCCAACGTCTTGGTCCATTAAGGAGGTGATCGCACGTCGAACTAGGCAACCGGACTATATAGCTGTAACACCTTCGCTTAGCCATGGGAGTCTAACGGTGGGGCCACTATGTATCCCCTGGTACCTTCGCGTGCATCCGAATACGGGCGCGTGTGTACATGACCGGGAAATGGTCCTTCGTTAATGCGGAGGGATCCTAAATATTCCGATAAGTCTTCGAGTGGTTTAACAGTCTCGCGATGTATCATGACAGTCGGTTTTTGGCTTTCTCTACTGAGGTGCTCATGCGGAATAACCAGGGCACAATCGCAGTAGTTCTCCTTTGGCTGCCTTAGCCGATAAGAATGGAACGTAAGGCGGCAAACCCAAGAGCCGGGAAAACCCAACATTTGACCAAAGACATGATTCGGAGCTGATGCATATAAGGCCAAACAAATGATGCTGAACACTCCCGAAGGTATTCGGACTTTATAACAGAAAATGGGCTGAAGAATGCCCTTTCATTATAAACTCTGTATTTCTAGGTACGTGCATTAATCTATTGTGGCGAAATGCCAATAACGGAAGTATCCTCTGTGGGTGTAGTACCCATGGGATGTGTGAACAACAAGAGGCAATATAAAAGGTTTACACAGGGGCTTAATCTAAAAAGAAACCTTTGAGCGGGGCCCTGCTGCACGTCTGCGCCTTTGTCTCTGTTGTGCCATTTCCTGGAAGGGTATCGCACGCATTGTGTTTGTAAGAAAGAAAAACTCGTCTAGGAGAGTACAACGTAAGTATGCGATGGATAGTAAAAGTGTAAGATGTTGGCCTGCCAATAAGGTTGAGCCAAGTGTGGGGCTATATTAAATATTTATAGCCCCTAGTGTCCTGTATGGGATTACATATACAGCGCCCTGGTTCCTTTTTATCAGGGCTGTCGGACTCGTCTAACCGTGTCCATGGTCTTGACGACCAGTCATGCTATTTGGTATCGGAGGCCGCTTAGAGTTCGGCCGCTAGAGCCATCGCGTATTCCTCCGCGTGTGAAGAGTGCTCTGTGTTTCCATTAACGGTGATGACGCCACGTAGACCGGGCATCTTGAGTGTAAGGTAGGCATAGTGTGGTACTGCACTGAAGCGGACGAAGGCCGCTCTTCCAAGCAATGCGTGATAGCTGCTTTGGAAGGGTGCGATGGTGAAGAGTAGTTGTTCACTTCTGGAGTTGCTTGGGGAGCCGAATGTTACCTCCAGCACGACGGAGCCCCTGCCGTAGGCTTCAACGCCTGGTATCACTCCTTCAAACGTGGTGTTGCTTTGGCTGATTCTGGATGGGTCTATCCCCATTCTGTGGACAGTGTCCTGGTATATTAAATTGAGACTACTGCCGCCATCCATAAGGACATTGGTGAGATGGTATCCGTCGATTATTGGGTCAAGCACCAAGGCCTCTGATCCTCTGCGCCAAACACTAGTCAGGCAGTCCGTGTGATCGAAGGTGATCGGACAAGCCATCCAGTAGTTAGGTGTGGGTACGATGGGCTCTATAGCGTACGCATCTTTGAGCGCGCGTTCGTGCCTTCTCGTGGATGTGTGAGTCGCATGGATCATGTTTAGTGTTTTAACCTCTGGTGGGAATTTTTTCTGTCCCCCAGTGTTTGGCTGACGAGGTTCATCCTCATCTTCACTTGGTGTTTCCCTTCCCTTATGTTCGGCAGTTAATTTGCCGGCCTGCTTGAAGACCCAGCACTCTATGTGCGTGTGGTTCGCAGGTTTGTCGGGGGTGCCATCAATTTGGCACAGTCTGTCCAGGACTCTGTTCAGACCGGATGGTCCCTCTTTACTGCCTTTAAGTGGCTTCTTTTGCTGATCGGGTCGAGAGCCCCTGAATCCGGCGTTTACTGTTGTGTTGTCCAGGCTCTCTTCCTTGTTTTGACGTTTGTTTTTATTACACCGTGGCTTCCCATTGCCATCCCTTATTTCGGATGTGCTAGGATCGCTGGTGCCTTTACGGGCCAGCCAACTATCTTCACCCGCGTAAAAGCGGGTCATAAGGCTTGTTAGGGCTGCCATTGTCCTTGGCTTTTCTTGGCCGAGGTGTCTGGCGAGCCACTCGTCACGGATGCTGTGTTTGAATGCCGCTAAGGCTTCGACATCCGGATAATCGACAATTTGATTCTTCTTAGTGAGGAATCTGTTCCAAAGCTTGCGGGCGGACTCTTCGGGCTGTTGGATTATGTGACTTAAATCGTCCGCATCTGGAGGCCGGACATAAGTCCCTTGAAAATTGGCCCTGAAAGCGTCCTTGAGTTCCTCCCAACTCCCACTTGAATTTTCGGGGAGGCTTTTCAACCAGTGTCGAGCTGATCCCTTCATCTTGAGGGGAAGATATTTGATGGCGTGGATGTCATCCCCACGAGCCACGTGAATATGCAGGACAAAATCCTCGATCTAGACCCCTGGGTCTATCATTCCGTCGTATGCCTCTATGTTAACGGGTTTAAAACCTTGTGGAAATTCATGGTCCAGTACTTCTTCGGTGAAGCACAGGGGGTGAGCAGCCCCTCTGTATCTGAACGTGCTGTGGCATGCCCTCCGCTATTGTTGTGTCCGGTGCTTATTCCAAACTGGTATTTGGTTGGTATGATTGTTTTGGTGACCATAGTCCCTCGCCGGGGTGTGTCCTTTAGATCCGTAGATGGACCTGGCCGCGCCGGCTTTCTTATCCAGGTGCTCACGCAAATCGTGCGTGGCGTCGGTAGCCGCTCTGTTACGGTTATGAAGCGGTACGTCTGGCCTCCTGGTCGTGTTATTCTTTGGTGGAACGGCCTTGTCGTCGAATTATGGTAGTAGTTTGCGTTTTGGATAGCTCTTTGTGTGGCGATCGTCATCGTATCTTTCTTCTAATTCTAGCACTTTGTTCCATTTGCGATTGAGCGTTTCCTGTGCGGCTTTTAGCCATTGCTTCTGCTTCTTTAGACTTCTTGCGGTGGCCATAAGATTTCTGTGGAGGTTATCTCGTTTCATCTGTGTTTCCGGGATGATGAATGCATCGTCATCCGGGCTTTGTTCTTGTCCTGGGCAGTTTGATGAACTCGTCCCTCAGGGATTATTGTGATCGGGCGTCCGCTCCGAACTGTGTTCGGCATGACCTGGCTCGTCCTGCTCCATTGCTGAGTCCGTATGGTCATTGTTGCCTTCGAAGTTGATTGGGGTGTCGATCTTTCTGGCGCTCTTGTTGCTATTTTTACTGATGCTAGAATTTGAGCAGTGCTACCTCTTGAGCACTACGTTGGATTTCCCCGAAGAGAAGAGGATGATGCAGTAAAGTAGCGTAAGTATTTCCCTCAGTTTTTGAGAACCAAGGTATCAATCCAGTAGGAGACCACGCACAAGTCCCTCGTACCTACACAAAACGATAGCAACTCGCAACCAACGCTTAGGGGTTGTCAATCCCTTCACGGTCACTTACGAGAGTGAGATCTGATAGAGATAATATTTTTGGTATTTTTGATAGATAGATGCAAAGTAAAAAGTAAAGGCAAAGTAAAAACAAAGCAAATAAATAAAGTGATATAGATTGATATGATGAGAATAGACCCCGGGGGCCATAGGTTTCACAGTGGCTTCTCTCAAGAGCATAAGTATTCTACGGTGGGTGAACAAATTACTATTGAGCAATTGACAGAATTGAGCATAGTTATGAGTATATCTAGGCGATGCTCATGTATATAGGCATCACGTCCAAAACAAGTAGATCGAAACGATTCTGCATCTACTACTATTACTCCACTCATCGACCGCTATCCAGCATGCATCTAGAGTATTAAGTAAAAACAGAGTAACGCCGTAAGCAAGATGACATGATGTAGAGGGATAAATTCATGCAATATGATAAAAACCCCATCTTGTTATCCTCGATGGCAACAATACAATACGTGCCTTGCAACTCTTTCTGTCACTGAGTAAGGACACCGCAAGATTGAACCCAAAGCTAAGCACTTCTCCCATTGCAAGAACTACCAATCTAGTTGGCCAAACCAAAAAGATAATTTGAAGAGACTTGCAAAGGTAACTCAATCATACATAAAAGAATTTAGAGAAGAATAAAATATTTTCCATAGATAATACTGGATCATAAACCCACAATTCATCGGTCTCAACAAACACACCGCAAAAAGAAGATTACATCAAATAGATCTCCACGAGAGAGGGGGAGAACATTGTATTGAGATCCAAAAAGAGAGAAGAATCCATCTAGCTACTAGCTATGGACCCGAAGGTCTGAAGTAAACTACTCACACTTCATCCGAGGGGCTATGGTGATGATGTAGAAGCCCTCCGTGGTGGATGCCCCCTCCGGCGGAGATCCAGAACAGGCCCCAAGATGGGATCTCGTGGATACAGAAAGTTGCGGCGGTGGAATTAAGTTTTTGGCTCCTGTTCTGATCGTTCGGGGATACGTAGGTATATATAGGAGGAAGGAGTACGTCGGTGGAGCTCCGAGGGGCCCACGAGGTAGGGGGCGCGCCCTCCACCCTCGTGACTGCCTCTGGCGCTTCTTGGAGTAGGGTCTAAGTCTCCTGGATCACGTTAGGTTGGAAAATCACGATCCCGAAGGTTTCATTCTGTTTGGACTCCGTTTGATATTCTGTTTCTTCGAAATACTGAAAAAGGCAAAAAACAGCAATTCTGGGCTGGGCCTCCGGTTAATAGGTTAGTCCCAAAAGTAATATAAAAGTGGAAAATAAAGCCCAATATAGTCCAAAATAGTAGATAAAGTAGCATGGAGCAATCTAAAATTATAGATATGTTGGAGACGTATCAAGCGGCGTCTGCATCGTCGTTTTGGCTTTTGCCCGGGGGTTTTATCTTCCAGATTGTCACCGTCATCCTCCTTGGGCGTGTCCACCATGTATATATCGTGTGACGAGGTAGTAGTCCAGTGCCCCAGAGATTCTGAATCTTCTCCTGCATCGTCGTCCATACCGTCGATGCCTTCGGAGTCGAAGTCAAGCACGACGGTCAAACCATCAACCATGGCAATGAAGTGGGTGGTGGGTGGGCAATGAATTCCTTCGTCGCCTGCTTCCCACTCGAGCCGGACATAGTTTGACCAAGAGCCTTGAGGGAGTCCTGGATTAGGGGGTGTCCGGATAGCCGAACTATCACTTTTGGCCGGACTCCTGGACTATGAAGATACAAGATTGAAGACTTCGTCCCGTGTCCGGATGGAACTTTCCTTGGCGTGGAAGGAAAGCTTGGTGATACGGATATGTAGATCTCCTACCATTATAACTGACTCTATGTAACCCTGACCCTCTTCGGTGCCTATATAAACCGGAGGGTTTTAGTCCATAGGACGAACAACAATCATACCATAGGCTAGCTTCTAGGGTTTAGCTTCTCTGATCTCGTGGTAGATCTACTCTTGTACTACCCATATCATCAATATTAATCAAGCAGGAGTAGGGTTTTACCTCCACGGAGAGGGCCCGAACCTGGGTAAAAACATCGTGTCCCTTGTCTCCTGTTACCATCCGCCTAGACGCACAGTTCGGGACCCCCTACCCGAGATCCGCCCGTTTTGACACCGACATTGGTGCTTTCGTTGAGAGTTCCTCTATGTCGTCGCCATCAGGAAGGATGCCTCATCCCGTCTTTAAAGACGACACTGTTGCTAAAGGAGCTTTGGCTATCGGCCAAACTCTCCGGCTAGGTGGTTTCCTTATGACCGCCTGTCCAGCTACCGCGCCGACGATGACTTCTCGGGTCATCGAAAGCAATCTTCACATTGGCTCGGAACGCGCCGAGCTGTTAGATCCGATGGAGCTCTCTTCCTTAAACGAGCTCTTGGATCACATCGCCGTCCTGGGAGTCGCTACAGACTATGATGAGATTGGGCCTAAACCCGATCTGAGAGAGATCAACTCTCCCCAGGTTACCCACCATGTTGCCGTGGTTGAGGAGAAATACGGCGACCCTCCCTCTATTTTAAGGACAAGCTATATCCGGATTCCCGATCCCTCCATGCCGGATTCCCGCGGATGGGAGGACGTAGCTCAAGCCCTGAACCTAAAGTCAGGCAGCGGGCTAGATTCATTGGACAACATCCAAGAACCCAAGCTTCCAAGTTCGGAAGCTTCTTGGCCCCTGAGTCTTAGATCGGACGGGGTTCCGGATTTAATTCCACCCACCCACCAAAACATAAGCGATCTATCCCAAATCCTGCAAGAGCCCGCAGAAACAGTACACCATTACTGGGCCAGATTCCTCCTGGTTATGAACAGGATAAAGGACTATCGTGAGGAGGACGCGATTTCATTCTTCCACAATAATTGCATGGACAAGGGAATCCTCAACGCCGTAAGTCATCGTGAAATTACACGCTTTGCTGACTTGGCGTCCATAGTACGAAAGTACTGTGAGATGGAAAGCGCCTGGAAAACCGAAATTAATTTTTGGGACAATCCGTCCCTGAATACAACCCCAGTCCGAAATAAAAGGGTGCATCATCGCCAGGAACCTGGAATCATCACTCTTGCTTGTGACCCAGACATAGCACTCCGCGCCGAAAATAAGACAGCCGCGCTGGCCCTTGAGGCACTATCCGAAGCCCTAGCGGCCGAGGAACTCACTGCGCTGTGCTCCACGGTGAACAGGGACGATGTGATACTCGATAAGAGATCCAAGTCCACCTCCTTTAAACCAGCGGAAGAAATAGTCAAATTCCAAATCCATCCAACGAACCCTACAAAAACGGCCTCCATCGGGGCACAATTAAACCCTGATGTAGACGCCGCACTACGAGAATTCCTACGCGAAAATTGGGACATTTTTGCCTGGCACCCTTCACACATGCCAGGAATCCCACGCCGGCTGGCCGAGCACAGCCTAAACATCCTAAAAGGATTCAAGCCAGTCAAACAGGCTCTTCGGCGTTTCTCCGAACCCAAGAAACAGGCCATGGGAGAGGAGCTAGCCAAATTATTGGAAGCCGGATTCATCAGAGATATAAAACATCCGGACTGGCTAGCAAACCTGGTGATGGTACCAAAGAAGGACAAATCCTGGCGCCTATGCGTCGATTTTAAGGACTTCAACAAGGCTTGCCTAAAGGATCCCTTCCCACTCCCTCACATCGATCAATTTATCAACGCTACCGCAGGACACGATTCATTGTGTTTCCTCGACGCATACTCAGGCTACCACCAAATTAAGATGGCAGAGCCCGACCAGGCCGCAACGGCATTCATCACCCCATACGGCCCATTCCGCTTCAACACAATGCCCTTTGGGCTCAAAAATGCCGGCGCAACATATCAGCGCATGATTCAGACATGTCTGGTAAACCAGATTGGCAAAACAGTGGAGACATACATAGACGATGTGGTCGTCAAAACCAAGCATGTTGAAACTCTAGTAGATGATTTGAGGCTCACGTTTGATAATCTCCGAACATATGACATTAAGCTTAACCCGGAAAAATGCGTTTTCGGCATACTAGCCGGAAAGCTCTTGGGCTTCATTGTATCCGGTAGAGGAATTGAAGCAAACCCAGCCAAGATCCGAGCTCTGTCACAATTGGATATCCCAAAGGACCTCCAACAAATACAAAAATTGACGGGATGCGTGGCAGCTCTAAGCCGCTTTATCTCCCATTTAGGAGAAAAGGCATTACCTCTTTATCGCCTACTCCAGCGCACCGAACACTTCGAGTGGACGGATGCCGCCACGGCCGGACTCGAAGAAATAAAAGCCATATTGGCAACAAACCCAGTCCTGGCCGCGCCCAACATGGGCGAACCAATGCAATTATATATCGCGGCAACTCATCAAGTTATGAGCGTTGTGCTCGTTGTCGAACGAGGAACGGACGGACACAAGTTCCCCCTTCAAAAACCAGTTTACTACGTGTCCACTGTCCTAACTCCATGCAAGTCATGGTACCCGCATTAACAAAAGATAGCGTACGCGGTGTTCATGGCATCCCGGAAGCTACGACACTACTTTCAAGAGTGTTCGATAACAGTAGCCTCCGAAGTATCTCTTAACGACATTATAAACAACCGCAACACGAAGGGCCGGATTGCCAAATGGGCCATTGAGCTCCTCCCGTTCGACATAACCTACAAGCCACGGAGGGCTATTAAGTCGAAAGTTTTGGCCGACTTAGTCGCCGAATGGACTGAAGCCGAACTCCCTAAAGAGTACGGCGCATATTCCAACTGGATAATGCACTTCGACGGCTCCAAAATGTTGGCCGGTCTGGGGGCTGGCGTCGTTTTAACGTCCCCAACCGGAGATATGGTTCAATACGTACTCCAGATAATGTATACGGACTCCAACAATGCAGCCGAATACGAGGCCCTTCTACACGGCCTCCGGATGGCAGTCTCCATGGGCATTGAATGCCTAGAGGTGCGCGGGGATTCGAACCTCGCGATATCCCAGATAAATGGAGACTTCGATGCCAAGGATCTGAAAATGGCAGCTTATCGCAACGCCATCCTAAAAATGTCAGCTCGGTTTGAAGGGCTCGAATTTCACCATATAGCCCGGGATAACAACCAGGCAGCAGACGTATTGGTGGACATTGGCGCAAAGCGCGATGCCGTCCCTCCCAACATCTTCCTAGAGAGGCTGTTCAAGCCATCCGTACTATGGGATGGGGAATCCGGAAATAACAATTCGGACCCAACCGCACTGCCCGACACCGAACATTCTGACACAATTGGTGGTTCTACCAAAGAAGTAACATCTTCAACCCACGTAATAATGACAGTCATTGCCCCATGGACGGAACCATTCCTAGCCTACCTAACCAGGCAGGAACTCCTCGATGACCAAAACGAGGCCCGCTGCATAATGCGGCGATCTAAAGCCTATAAGGTCCATGAGGGAGAGCTTTACAAGGAAAGAACAACCGGAGTCCTTCAAAGGTGTATCTCCGAATAGGAAGGACGGAATCTTCTGGCTGAAATTCTTGCCGGACTCGGCGGGCACCACGCCGCAGCCCGGGCCCTTGTAGGCAAGGCCTTCCATACAGGATTTTATTGGCCGACGGCCCGGGCAGATGCTCAGGACTTAATCCAACGATGCGTCGGTTGCCAGCTCTTTGCTAATCAAAGCCACATGCCACCCACCGCCCTCAAAACTATACCCATAACCTGGCCCTTCGCGCTCTGGGGGCTTGACATGGTTGGACCCCTTAAAGGAGGAACCCACAAACAAAAATACCTACTGGTCATGGTGGATAAATTCACCAAATGGATAGAGGCCAAACCTGTTAAGACGGCCGAATCCGGACCGGTGATAGACTTCATATCAGGGGTCGTACACCGTTACGGCGTCCCCCATAGCATCATCACCGATAACGACACGAACTTTACGGCCGACGAGGTTAAACGCTGGTGCAAAAACATGGGCATCAAGCTCGACTATGCTTCAGTGTATCACCCTCAGACTAACGGTCAAGTCGAGCGAGCAAATGGTCTAATCATGAGTGGCATCAAACCCAGATTAGTGCGGTCCCTCAAGGAATCTAACACGCACTGGGTAGAGGAGCTCGACTCCATACTCTGGGGGCTGTGGACCACTCTGAATCGCACCATCGTATTTACACCATTCTTTATGGTATATGGCATAGGGGCAGTTCTGCCCTGCGACATAATTCATGACTCACCTCGCGTGCGCATGTACGAAGAAAGAGAAGCCGAGCTCGATCGCTAGGACAGTTTGGACGCATTGGAGGAGGAGCGTGACGTGGCAAAAGCCCGTTCTGCATTCTATCAACAGCAAGCTCGAAGATATCAAAGCAGAGAAGTACGGGCCAAAACTTACAACATTGGCGAGTTAGTTCTACGGCTGCCGGATAAGAAAAAGGACAAACTAAAGCCCAAATGGGAAGGTCCCTTTATCATCGACCAAGTCCTGACCGGTGGAGCATACCGTCTGCAAGATGCATCGGATAACCGACTCGAGCCTAACCCATGGAACGCAGCCCGTCTCCGAAGATTCTATGCCTAGCACCGGATTCTGAGTTTGTCTCCTTCCTCCGTCTATATTTTACATATTAGTTGTCTTCTGTTTCTCTCCTTCTCCCTCCTTTTTTATTACAACCTTTGAAAGCTTGTTCGCGCATTGTTCGCACACACTTGAAGCGCGATCCACGCTCATTATACCTGGGGGCTTCTTTAACAGAAGCTTATTTATACGGGCTCCATACCCAACACATGTGTCACACTTTCGCATGTACCTTTTATTCACCATTATATGCATCGATATGACTTAAGTTTTGGCCAAGCTGGGTTGCCTGGCTCCTGTGCTTACCCCTACGTTCCCGATTGTTCGGCTAGGTGGTAAAGGGAGCACCTCTGCGATTGTTACTGCCGGGTCAGCCGGATGTCTACCTCAGACTAGGTGAAGCTGAAAGCTAGCGTTCTTAAGGGAATATTCGGTTGGTGAACAAAAAGACGATTTAATACCTATTTATCTGCCCCCAGATGTTTTTCTGCTTTTTTCGCAGTCCGGACATGCACTTTAGGGCATGCCTCCCAGGGAAAGGAACCCCTAACGGAACTATTCTCCCTGGAAGATGTTTCTTACTAACCATGTAATATAACATAACTAGTTGGGCACTTGTCTGATAAAGCACTAATGACCCCTACGCCTGGTCTCCACGCATGCCCCGGTTCTTATATAACCGCGAGGGTATTCGGACACACTCCGGACTATTGGGTCCCGAGGTTGAAGCGAAAAGGTACGCTATGACAAACGATCTACAATCCGACTAGAAGGCATCTTCCATGTCATCTCAAATTACATAGTCAATTCGACTGATTGTATTCCTCTTCAATGCCATCTAATAGGCTGTCTAGTTTACAGTCCTGCTAGGAATACTTTGCGGCCAACTCTACTTGGCCGTACACCAAGCTCACAGGGATCTCCTTCCCATCGGGCCCCACAGGTGCGACCTTGGCCATGTGGTTTGGGTCAGCCTTCGAGTACCGCGTCTTCACCATGGCCTAGGCCTCCCTGGCACCTTGACGGCAGGCCGATATCTTCCATAATCGGAAGCACCGCCGCACTCCCTGAAGCCTCTCTGCAAGCTCTCCACGGCCTTTGGGCAGGGAGACAGATGGCCACAAGGCCTGGGCGACATCTTTCATCACCTGCCGAACTCGTTCGTGCAGTAGCAAGAGCTCGGGAAGAAGATCACCCGTAGAACCGGGCATTACCTCTGCAGGACGGCCTATGAGCATACCTACAGACATAACTCTGTTAGTCAACTTCCTCGCCGAACTCTTCTTCAAAGTTCATTCAAGCACTTACTAAAAATGCTGCGTCGAAGCCGTCGATTCTCCTTAACGGAGTCAGAAAGCTGGGCACGAACATCCTTTAGTTCCTCACCAAGCCGGGTGTTGGCATCTTGGAGATTATTTTTCTCTTGCCTCACCCTTGTAAGCACATTCTCACCGGCCTTTAACCGGCGCATGAGCTATTGATTGTCCGGATCTATCCCGGCGCCATCTGCCATATTATTGTCAGGCTTATACACACACCGCACTTCACAATTTACTTATCTTCCGAAGCATATATTACCAGAGGGGGTCTCTTTGGCTTCCCCCGCCGCGGCTAGTGCGGCCTCAAGTTGGGCTTTGCACTCCTCCAGCTCCTGGGACAGTTGGGTATTCTTTTCTAAAATATCCTGCACAATAATTGACCCTTAAATCAGTTATTCTAACTATTTCAAGTCTCGGGGGCTACGGACATATATAACTGTCAAATTTCCTCACCCGTATGTCTTTTACATACTGCTCCGTGGCTCTGGCTAGACCATTTTGAGCGGCACAGAGGTGCGCATCTCCCGAATTAAAGGCATCCAATGCCTCTGGGGAGAAACATGCGTTGTGAAGAACTGTCTGGCGACTCCTCTGATTCATAGCACTCTCCACCTCGGAATTGGTCGCAGATAACCTGTCGGCGTCCTTTGTCGGAGGAGCATCCGACGCACGCCTCGTGTTCGCCTCCGCTTCGGCACCTGGCTTTGGAGCCTGGCGAGCGGAGGATTGATTGGCAACCTCTCCGGATACAGTCCAGCGAGCGCTCTTTTTCCTGAAAAAGCACGAGCGGTAGTATGTCTCCTAGGAATAAAGCCTGGGAGTAAGGTGGCACGCCATACCATTGCGCCGGAGTTTCGATCCGGACCACACTTCTTTTTAGCCTGCTGGGCCGTGCTGCCCCTTGTTGGCTAGCCGCCGCGGGCTCGGCCTTCCGCCTCAAGGGCGCCCCCTGCGAAGCACCACCGGTATAATCGGCCATGATGGGTCATTTTCTAAGTATTGGGACTTTGATCTCAATTACCTGCGAGGCGGGAAGTATTCCGGGGTAATCGGCCATGATGGCGACCAAGGCATTATCGATGCTCAGTTGGTGGAATACCCCGTCGATCAGCTCCATCGATATGTCTGGATCCTCTTCGGAGGTCGGATCGAGGAACCGTTCTGGATCCTCGGGTTGTGGAGGCCGGCTGTTTATATCCTTTACGGCCCGGCGCAGTTCCTGCGTGGAAATCACAAAATGAGATACATGACTATGGGAGTATGGATCGGATAGGCAAAAATCAATGTCCGCTTACCCACCTTGGAGGATTGTTCATAGAAAATCCGCTCTGCGGATTGACGCGGAGGAATTCCTCCTCTTCTCCATTGTACAATGCGGACAAGATCTTCATCAGATCGGCGACCGATCCCGGCCCCTTACGGCTGCAGCGGGTGCCATCATCCTCCCCATTGAAATCCCACATGGGGTGGCCTCTATACTGGAGTGGCTGCACCCCCCGCATAATGCATGTGGCCATGACCCCGATCATGGTTAGTCCGGAATGAGCTAACAGCCTAATTTGGCTCATCAGGTAAGGGACGTCCCTGTCATTTTCCTTCTAAGGGCTCCGTGGACGCCAGCTTAGGTGTTTCTTCAAAGGAGCGTTATTGAACTCAGGGAGGCCGATCCGGATAGGGTCCGACAGGGGGACATCTTCTATATAGAACCATTCCGAAGCCCAGTCTTCGGACGCCTTCTTCGGGGTACCGGATAGATATCCGGTCCCGGCGATGCGCCATAGTTTGGCTCCGCCCACTTGATATATTGACCCCTCTTGAGAACGGGGCACAAGGCAGAATAGCTTCTTCCACAGCGCAAAATGAGCCTCGATGACCAAAAACAGCTCGCAAAGGGCCACAAAGCCCGCAATATGCGGAATGGAGGCGGGCGTAAGGTTGTGCAACTGGAGGCCATAGAACTCCAGGAGCCCCCGTAGAAACGGATGAATTGGAAATCCGAGCCCTCTTATCAAATAAGAGACAAAGCATACCCGCTCTCCTTTGGAGGGGCTGGGGATGCTCTCCGCTTGCTTTCCGCCCTTATAGGTGACGAGTTCGGCTCGAACCGGAACCATGAAGGCTGGGGGAAGAAATCCCTTGGTTTGGAGCGCCACTAGCTCACTATGCGGGATGGAGCATCTCTCTCAATCTCCAGGCTGAGGGCTGGGAGGGCGAGAGGAGGAGTCGCGTCGACCGTCCATGATGGAATGGATTTCTGTCAGATGCGCTCTGATGAATACTCGCGAGGGGAGGATGGTGTGATTCGGATCTAGATCCTCGTCTCTTTTATAGGCAGCTCATTTGCGCAACTAGGGGGATAAATGTAAAAATACCCTGGCTTTTCGCATTTGTTCGACACGTGGATGATGGCCATTATTGGGCGCGGAAGCTAAGGAGCGCAATATTTACAAGAAGCTGGACGCTATTCAACAGGTGCACAGGATTTGGAGAAGAACCCGCCTTGCAATGTCGAAGACAATCTACACGCCGGACTCATCGCCAATGAAGCCTGGTTTGGGGGCTACTGAGGGAGTCCTGGATTAGGGGGTGTCCGGATAGCCGAACTATCACCTTTGGCCGGACTCCTGGAGTATGAAGATACAAGATTGAAGACTTAGTCCCGTGTCTGAATGGAACTTTCCTTGGCGTGGAAGGCAAGCTCGGCGATACGGATATGTAGATCTCCTACCATTGTAACCGACTCTGTGTTACCCTGACCCTCTTCGGTGCCTATATAAACCGGAGGGTTTTAGTCCATAGGACGAACAATAATCATACCATAGGCTAGCTTCTAGGGTTTAGCCTCTCTGATCTCGTGGTAGATAAACTCTTGTACTATCCATATCATCAATATTAATTAAGCAGGATTAGGGTTTTACCTCCTCCGAGAGGGCCCGAACCTAGGTAAAAACATTGTGTCCCTTGTCTCCTGTTACCATCCGCCTGGACGCACAGTTCGGGACCCCCTACCCGAGATCCGCCGATTTTGACACCGACAAGCCTCCTGACAAAGAGAGAGACTTTAATGAGTTCAGCATGTCGCCAAAGGGCGAGTGCTGGAAGATATCCGTAGCAGTAAACTCCATTACCGGAGCCCAACCAGGCTCGGCGGGCTCGGGAGCGCGCGGAATGGAACCTACAATTTGATACGAGTCCGGGGGTCCGAAGTCACAGGCTTCCTCAGAAGTGAGGCCTGTGTTCAGCTCCACCGCCGATGAGTGTATGGCCTGCTGGGCAGGGTCCATCCCTCCATCGTTAGGCAACGCAGCCTGCTCCGGATTTAGGTCCGGGGCTACTGCAGGGGTGATATCCCGAGCATTGTCCGACAACAGGTCTAAGCCATGCTCGTTGTGACTGTCTGGTGCTCCTGGCATAGGCCCAAATCCGTCGAAGATCAAGTCTCCGCGAATGTCGGCTGTGTAGTTCAGGTTTCTGAACCTTATCTGGTGGCCAGGGGCGTAGCTGTCGATCTGCTCCAGATGGCCAAGCGAATTAGCCTGCAGTGCGAAGCCGCCGAACACAAAGATCTGTCTGGGGAAAAAGTTTCACCCTGGACCGTTTCATTGACGATGATTCAAGGAGCAATCGAGCCTTGCAGCGACGACACAGAGGAACTCTCAATGAAAGCACCAATGTCGGTGTCAAAACAGGCGGATCTCGGGTAGGGGGTCCCGATCTGTGTGTCTTAGGCTGATGGTAACAGGAAGCAAGGGACACAATGTTTACCCAGGTTTGGGCCCTCTCGATGGAGGTAAAACCCTACTTCCTACTTGATTAATATTGATGATATGAGTAGTACAAGAGTAGATCTACCACGAGATCGTAGAGGCTAAACCCTAGGAGCTAGCCTATGATGATTATGATTGTAATTGTGATCGACCTTCTAAGGACCAACCTCTCCGGTTTATATAGACACCGGAGAGGGCTAGGGTTTACATGGAGTCGGTTACAAGGAAGGAAATATAATATCCGGATCGCGAAGCTTGCCTTCCACGCCAAGGAGAGTCACATCGGGACACGGGGCGGAGTCTTGTGTCTTTTATCTTCACGCTTCAATAGTCCGGACGATGTATACAGTCCGGCTGTCCGGATACCCCCTAATCCAAGACTCCCTCAGTTGGCTCCCTAGATGTTTTCGGGGTACGTAGGTATATATAGGAGGAAGAAGTACGTCGGTAGCCCCTTGAGGGGCGCAGGAGACAGGGGCGTGCCCAGGAGGGGTGGGCGCACCCTCCTATCTCCTGGCCGCCTCGATTGCTTCTTTACTTGCACTCCAAGTCCTCTGGATCACGTTCGTTCCAAAAATCAAGCTCCTGAAGGTTTCATTCCAGTTGGACTCCGTTTGATATTCCTTTTCTTCAAAATACTGAAATAGGCAAAAAAACAGCAATACGAGCTGGGCCTCCGGTTAGTAGGTTAGTCCCAAAAATGATATAAATATGTAAAATAAAGCCTATAAACATCCAAAAGGGGTAATATAATAGCATGGAACAATCAAAAATTATAGATACGTTGGAGACATATCAGGAACCTTCTCAAATATTGGTACAACTTGGGAGTAGTAAATAAATTTATTCCTTGGTTGTAGGGAAAAACTACTTTATGCAAAATGATAAACTTAGAGCCTCCACCAGCCAAATATTGCATGTAGATATAGTTCTTGCATTGATTGCTTTATAGTGTAACTCTGCCAGCATATTCAATGTGCTGACCTACACGGCTGCAACGTCTCATGTTGCAGACTACTTAGACGACGAATAAGGTGTGATAGGTCATTGTCATGCACTCAGCTATGCCATTGGAGTTGTTGGACTCATTTACCTTTGAAGCTTCCGCGTTTATTTAGTTTAGATGGCCTTCAGCCATATTATTTGTGTAATCATACTCTTTATGAGGCGTCGATGTAATAAGTGTGTGATTGAACTCTGTTATAATTCCTCGAGTACTGTGTGTGTTAGCATTACCAATCTTGGGATGACACTTAAGCACAGAGACTTCGGTTCATTGGGATCATGGTCGCTACAAGATGGTATCAGAGCACACGCTGACTGTAGGACATGACCACTAGGATAAGCCACTTGATTTCACTTCTTTGCTCATTTCTAATTCTCCTATATAGATGGCGGACCCTAGGAACAAGTTCACTCAGCCAGATGACGACACCCCTTTCGGACGACACTTGAAGGAAGTCACTAAGTACTTGAACATAGTTCTACCAAGCTTCACTGGGACTTTCTCTGCAACTTTACCGGAAGAGGAGCGCTGGCAGATCAAAGTTTGGGTACCTGTGAGGACGTCCGCGCCAACAATGGAGGCCATTGATTTCTACCTGGATGCACCAAGTTGGAGTTTGGGAAAGAGCATGGTAGCCCACATCACTTTTGGATGCATATGTGAGGTGTATCACAAGGAGCATGAAAACACCATCTATTGAATATGTGGACGCCAATACGAAGAATGGGAGATGATTCGTACCAGGAAGGATGGAACAATTGCAGTTTACATTCAGGAGATGGATTAGCACATTCGACGATACGAGAACCAGATGTGCTCCATCATGAAGAAGACCAAGAAGATGATGAAGAAGAATATCGAGCTAGAAGAGGAACTGAAGTCAACACACGATGGTTATGAGGAAGAAATTGATGTACTACTGGAGAAGCATGAAGATTTGAAGAGGAAACTCATACTACCCGTGGAGAATCATAAGCGAGAACCTGAAGTGGAGATCTGTTCGGAGGACTACATCATCTTGGATGACACTGACATGGACCGTGATGCAAATGATGACAGTGATGATGACTATGTACACGAAGCTAGAGCAGATATTATGGAGTCTTCCACCGATCAAAATTTCTAGACGACCACCATGTTACTAATAGTATTCTTCCAAGTAGTTAGCATCAATCGATTTGTAATCATAGTTAGATCCTTTGTGTGAACCTTGTTTGATATTGAATGAAGTGAATTAATTGTGTTTGCCTCGTGTGAATATGGGTAGTGAATCTCTCTTAGACCATATTCTATTCTATTTTCTCACCCCTTCTAACCCATCAGATGCCTCCGAGACATGACAATGGATTCGTGTTCCCATCGGAGTTCACTCAGTTGATCCAATAGCTGAATGCCTTGATGCAGATGCTAGTTTAGAACCAGAACCAAGGCAACAACAACAACAACAACCCACCGCCACCAACCCATGTTGACAACCTAGCCCATTTTCTAAGGTTGAATCCGCCGGTGTTCTCTAGCAGCACCGAGCCGATAGTTGAAGATGATAGGCTCCGCAAGATTGGAAGGGAGCTGACTACTGCAGGATGCACAGATGCGGAGAGAGTGCGCTTTGCCGCACATCAGCTTGATGGACCCGTAGCATCTTGGTGGGAGAACTTCACCCCCACTTACCCCATTGATACAGTTACATGGGATCAGTTTCAGCAGGCTTTCCGTAGCGCCCATGTTTCAGCAGGAGCTATGAGCATGAAGAAGCGCGAGTTTCACAACTTGCGCCAAGGAGGTCATTCAGTGGGACAATATGTGGATGCGTTCAGCAAGTTAGCCTGTTATGCCCCAAATGATGTGGCCACAGATGCCGCAAAGCATGAAAAGTTTCTTAAGGGACTCAATGATGAGCTAAGAATGCAGTTGATGGTGGCAACTTTCAACAACTAACAAGAGTTGGTAGAAAGGGCCCTCATGTTAGAAGGCAAGAAGCAACAGATTGATAATCGCAAGAGGAAGTATGGACAGGAGAGGTACACTTCTGGAGCTCAGCAGAAGCTCGACTACTGCCCGTACTCGGGAGGACATACTCACAACCATGGAGGCCATAACCATGGACATACGCACAATGGAGGAAGTTCGCACAACCACAGTGGCCCCAAGAATGGCAATGGGAATGGAGGAAGCAATAGTCAGAACCGTTCCAACCCTGTAACACTAGCCAAGAGGGATCTGGGCCACATTACTTGTTTCAAGTGCGGGAAGACCGGACATTACGCCACTGAATGTCCAGAAGCAAAGAACATAAATGGCAATGAAAGTTCTACAAAGAAGCCCAACCCCTTCACCAAAGGTCAGTGTGGAGGAGATTGAGGATCGACCCGACGCAGTTGTCGGTATGTTTTTGTGACAGTCTGGTTTTGCCCTCTTTTCTTTGCCTGGTTCTCAGTTCAGTTGGTTTTGAATTTGGAGTTTTGAATCATTTCATTTGGACATAACCACTTGGGTACTCCTTGACTTACACCCAAGTGATACCTCTCCTCCTCAAAACCATCATGTCACCTCTGGATCAACTCAAAATTTTGCTTTATTTTTCTTAAATGAAAAATATTCATTTTGCCCTCTAAAACCCTAGTTAGCCCTTTGTGCTCCAAAGCAACCCTAATTTTTCTTGCCCCAAAAATCCTGAGAAAAATCCCAATTATTCTTCGGACCCTAGGGCACCTTTCTGAGCAAAAATATTTCATCACTCTTTGGAATATTTTGGCTACAGAAAATAAAGTCATCTCTGGACAGAAATGGTAGTTTCTACAGCAACTACCTTTTTACTAGCTCCATTGTAGCTGGTTTTTCCTGTGCCAATTTACCTTAGTAAGTGTAAGTAAAACCCCAAAGCTCAGCCCTTAACTCCCAGTGGTTTGACCACAGTAAATCTCCAAAGTTACTGTCCAGAAACATGTCAGCAGTACAAATTCATTTCTACTGCACCTGGATCCAAGCTAAACCGTGGTAACACTTCAATCTAGTACGGACTACACGCCAGACATCTTGGTTAGCGCTTAGGGTGGCCTAATGTCACAGTTCATGCGGTGGCCGCGTTCATCTGAGTGTGCTGGCATGCAAAACACGCGCTCTGCATGCCGCCCAATGCTCTATTGAGCGCGTGCTCGCTGCCCAGCCGGCCAAAGCATGCCACGCCTCGCCACCATCCTCGTCTCCACCCCCTTAACTCCCCTCTCGCGCTCGCCGAAGCTGGAGCTCGCCGCAGCGAGCATGGGCACGGTCCGGCCAACGGCAAAGTGCACGACGCACTGTGCTCGTCGCTTTCCCCTCACTCCTGTGCTCACCCATGCCCGCAAACAGTTCCTACATGACCTCCTTGTCTTCCCCCTCTCTCTCTGGCGCCGTTCGTCCCCGGGCGCCGTGGACAGGTGTCCTCCGGCAGAACCCGAACCCTCCTCACCGCCCGCTTATAAAAGCCATCACCCCCATCCTCTTGGAGCACCCGCAGCCACTCCCACATCCTCCACGAGCCAGTAGAAGCCGCATCCCGGCCGGGCAGGCCGCGGGCTACCGTCCCGAAGCTCGAGCTCGCCAGTGATCCCCTCCGGATCGTCCCCGCAGCTTTGACCCCTCCCAGGCCAGGGCGACCCTGCCAAGGCCTCCTCCACTCTTCGGTGAGGACATCCCACCCCGCTGGAGCCCCTGGAGCCGCCCCAAGCCGCCACCGTCTTCGTCTCCGGCAACCTCCGCCCTCTGCCTCTGCTGGAGAGGATGATTCCGATGCTGTCTGGTCACCTCTAGCTACGCTACGGGTACGGGCAGGTGCGCAACCTTCTTCTCCTTCCATCCCCCCCTCTCGTTCAACCCCAAGAAGCCTCGTCACCGGCGTGTGCTCTGGCGAAGCGCCGCCTCCCTCTGTTTCCCTCTCCCCTCCTTCTGGCTTGACTAGCAGGGCCTGCTAGTTAGCCACTCATTATGCGTGCGAAGCGGTATTAGTGGTGGCGCCCTGGGTGTTTACGCCTTCGACGTCACCCCCCAGTTTGATTATTTTTATTTCAAATTCATTTAAATCCAGGAAACTTAAAATGGCCATAACTTGTTATCTAAAAGTCCAAATGCATTGATTCTTTTTTGCATTGTGTTCTTTGTCCAAAAATCTAGCAGCACCCAAAAGATGGGATTTTTCCTTGCTGTCTAGATTTTTTGGTAATTTCCACAAGGTTTCTTGATTTTTTCTTTTTGTGGTTTTATTTATATTCAGAAGAACTAGCTTGTATTGAGGATCGCCAGGAGCTTTGTGAACCTCATCATCACTAAGGCAAGCCACAACAACATTTTCATAGTGCCACTTCAATATTTGTGATTTTCCTACTTGAACTAAATGTTATTCTTGCATTTAAATAATTTTTATGATAATTATATTCTGTTAAGTGCTTGTCATGTTAAATATGCTTGATTTACAGAAAGTTTGAAATGAAACTTACTAATGATCTCACAAGAACTTAAATATGAGTGCTGATAAAATGATATGGTCATGGGGGTTAATAATTAGTTTAATTATTATTCTTGCATGATGAAAAAATGATAAGATTGCTAGAAATGGTTCTGGTTTAAGTGAGGATTGATCTTAAGCAAAGAAGTATCTTGAGTTGGTGATGGCTCCGTGGGAGCGTAGTTGATTTAGCTATTTTCATGGTTATGTGATGCAGATGTTAGTGATGCATAGCATGGCATTATGACACCGGTTACTTTTACTTTAAGTTGAACCTGATTAATGACTCAACTTGAATATGTTGTTGACCGGGTCGTGGTGCCGCTGAAACGAGTCTTTCCCCGGTGCAACCACATTTGCCGATATGGGACAGCCTTAATGCGTTTCATTGTCCTGCCTCTGGTCGGTGCCTCCCTCTAGGGAAGGTTATGGGCGTGCTGTACCCTGGCCTAGTAAGCAGGCATAACCTTGTGTGCCAGTTGATGAGTTAAGTGTTTGGATCCCAGAGTGGATCGTTGCCACGACGATGGTTTTGAGGTGTCTTGAGGTAGACACAGGGCCACCCAGGACTAGCCCGATGTGGATTGAGTCGGAGTGGTCGGGAGAGTGTCATGACAATGAAGTGGTTTCGTCGGAATGCCGTTGGTCCACCCAAATGGGAGTGCAAGGCCATGGGTCCCGTAGTGTGAGTACAATGTGCTACCTCTACAGAGTGTATTAATCTATCGATAGCCGAGTCCATGGTTATGGAGACGCTCGAAAGTAGGGCACACCATGGGTCAACACTAAATAAATAAATTTGCACACTGAGACTTGCACTAAGGTAATGGCAGTGAGGCCATCGTGTTGAGGTTGAGACCAAGTGTTGGTCAGGGTTGTGATCGCCGTAAGGATCACGAGATTGTCATTGGGTTCTTCATGTTTGTGGTCTGGAAATGATCACATTCTGTAAGCCAGTCCATGGGACGAGTACCACTTGAGCATATTCACAACATGTTGGATATATATGTTGTTGCATTTAATTGGTTAATTATCATGATATTGTTTGTCATTATGTTTATGCTTGTTGTGAGCTTGCAAGTACATTCAATGTACTGACCTGGCATGTCATGCTAGATTTCAGGAAAGTCTCGTTGGAAAGGAGAGCTGTCCGAGTCTAGATCGTGTCCACATCGGTGTCCCTGTGCTATGGAGTCCCGCTACGACGTTGTTCCGCTGCCGCATAGTTGTCATGATCGAGGCCCATTTATGTTTCCTAAATAATGTACATATTGTTTAGCCGCATCGTGTGTGCCGCTTGGCCTCACTAACTGTTGTAATATGAACTATGCTCCGCTAGCATGAATAAAGCGGTTGTTTTTCTGTACCAAGTTGTTGTGTGTTGCCAGAAGAAAAGGTCTTTGGGCTGGCAATGCATGTTAAACCGGTCGCTCTAAGCTGACTGTAGGCCATGCTAGACTACACCGAGTTAATTGGACGTTAGATACGAGTTGTGGCTGAGTGTCGGTAACATTCGTAGCTGGTTGTTGCATTGCATGCACTAATTTTATTTTTATGCTAACCTTCTAATGGTTGTGAGTGTAGATGGCTCCAGTGTTGTATTCGTGCCAGTTGCAGCTGATGCCGTACACGTCGCCGCATCTCCTTAGCAACGTGTGGCCTCGGTTGTAACCCCACGGTGATAATCCAGTCTATCGTGTGTACCGGGAGCGTCTAGCTGACTCAGTGTATGAGTATCATGCCGTGGTCACTCCGCGCACCAGTTCTGATTCCAGCACTTACACTCGTACCTCTCGAAGCAGCTACGCTTCTACCGCTTCTCAGGCTGTCCAGTTTACTGCATTCGAGGTACTTGTTGAGCTCCCCTACAACGAGGCCCGGATGCAGAACCACCCAGGTTTCCACTATTATCCTTCTCTCCACAATAATGATCGTGTCCGTTTCCCTGTCGTGGATCCGGAGTCTGATAGTGTAGCTAGCCACCTTTCTCGCTATATCACTGCTAGCTATCTTCTGATCTACGAGTTGGCTCGTGAGCTGAGCCGTGCCCGTACTACTTTAGCCTCTGCTTTAGTCTCTGCTAGCTCAGCCACTACTCCACCATCTGTAGGATTTACTCCCTATATTCCTACCAGTTCTAGATCCCCTGTTTCCCCGGTTACTCCTCCGAGTAGCTCGGGCACCGCGACTATGAGTCCACTTAGTGCTGCTGCTGAGTGGGTTTCACTCCTCGCCACTCCTGTAACCCCGCTGATTCACCCTCCACCTGCCCCTGAGGGAGAACCCTCGAGGCAGCGCCGTCGTGTCACTTTTAACCCAGATGTCTCAGTTAACCCCGTCAGTTCAGGATCCGAGTCTGTTTTAGGAGAGGACCCCGCAGCACCAGCAGAGCAGTAGAGTTTCCGAGTATTCGCAGTCGTCAGGATGGTGTATGGATGTAGTTGTACGAGTCATGATGTTTCGTTTCATGTATGAGGGTAGTTGGACCTTGCATGTTGTTATCTTTCATGTATGAGTCTATGAATAATTATGTTGGATTTTATTTCATTCGCCGTATTTTCTTCGCCATTTCTGTTTTACTCGGATTTTTTTGCTGGCTTCTCCCCAACTTATTTTGAAAGCTTCTCATCTCAGTTACGTTGCCTTGGGAAAATAATCATATTAGGATGACACGGGGAGGCTGCAGTAGCGACATTCGTGAGGGTACTCCTGTTCGTCGTTCCGCATGACAGGCAAGACACTCACCCGAGCCGTACGTTCCATCACCGCCTCCACCGCCAAATCCGCCCTCCACCGAACAAATTCTGCGTATGTTTGAGGAAAGATTAAATAATGATATGATGGAAATATTCAGAAGTATTCAGGCAGTGGTTGGACAGAATGAAAATCAGCCCGGTCATCACTCCAAACTATCTGATTTTCACAGGACTAATCCTCCCAGTTTCTGTCAGGCCCTTAATCCCTTGGATGCAGATGATTGGTTGAGAACTATGGAAAAGAAGCTTGAGGTTACTCGAACCGATGAAGGGGATAAATTTCCATTTGTAACACATTATCTTAAAGGCGCTGCTGCCATATGGTGGGAAAATGAAAAGGCCATGTGGACTGCTGATGAAGAAATTACCTAGTCAAGATTCAAGGAATGATTCCGAAAATATCACATCCCTATGGGAATTATGCAGACTAAGCAGCGTGAATTTCTCGCGCTCTTCCAAGGAAGTCAGTCTATGGGAGAATATTTGCAGAAATTCAATCATTTGTCATGTTACTCTCAATATGATGTGGCCACTGAGGAAAGGAAGATGGACAGGTTTCTTGGTGGGTTAAAACCGCAGCTCCGTTGTACTCTCAGCAAGTTAGATTTCCCAGACTTCCAAACCCTGGTGAACAAGGCTTTCATTGCTGAAAGGGAACACAAGCTTACAACAGATAATAAGCCTGCCAACAATGATCACAAGTGCAAGTCTGAGCCAGGTAAAGAAATGCAGCCAGTATAGAAGGTTCTTACCTGGCAGCCGACTCAGGTAGCATACAAGCCCAATTGGCAGCAAAATGTTAATAGGACCACCACCCAAGTCAAGAATGACGTGCTCAACCCAGTTCTAGAAAATCATCTACGTAGCAATTCCTGTTTCAATTGTGGGGAAATCAGACATTATGCCAAGCAGTGTCCCATGAACAATCGGGCCAATGCTACATTCAAGCCACAAGTCCATTATATGGAGGCATGCCCAGATCAGCACGACCTCACGGGGTACATTCATCACATCTCCGCCGACGAGACCCAAGAGAACCCCGAAGTCGTCATTGGTATGTTCCCTGTTAATAACATACTTGCAGTAATTTATTTGACTCTAGGGCTTCCCACTCTTTCATTTCTCGGAGTTTTGTTGCCCAGAACAAATTTCCTTGTTCTCTTTTGGGCAAGAATATGCTGGTGCAAACCCCAGGATCTCTAATCAGAAGCAACATAGTCTGCCGTAATCTGGAAGTCAATATCAGCAGAGTCTGTTTTCCAACTTCTTTGATACTTATTGAATCCAATAAGTTGGATGTTATTTTGGGAATGAATTGGCTGACTCAGTATCAAGTATGCATTAATTGTGCGACCTGAGAGGTCAACTTGACCGGCCAAGAGGGACAAACTACAAAATTTATTGCTCATAGGAGCATACCCTCCAAGGAAATGGTCTTTACAACAATGGCAGAAATGGAATTAATACCGGTAGTCAGCGAGTTTCCTGATGTATTCCCAGAAGAACTGCCAGGCATGCCACCTAATAGAGAGCTTGAATTTGAAATAGATCTTGTGCCCGGAACCACACCAATACACAAGAAGTATTATCGAATGCCGTCATCAGAATTAGTGGAGCTAAAGAAACAGCTCGATGAAATGCTCCAGAAAGGGTATATCTGCCCCAGCTCCTCCCCATGGGGATCGCCTGCTATCTTTGTGGACAAAAAGGATGGTAGCCTCCGCATGTGTGTGGATTACCGTCAGCTGAATGATGTCACAATCAAAAACAAATACCCTCTACAAAGAATTGATGGCTTGTTTGATCAGCTTAGTGGGGCCAAGGTGTCCTCCAAGATTGATTTACGGACTGGATATTATCAGCTAAAAATTAGAAAGGCGGATATTCCCAAGACCACATTCACCACTCGCTACGGTCTCTATGAGTATACCATCATGTCTTTTGGCCTCACCAACGCCCCCGCCTTCTTCATGCATATGATGAATAAAGTATTCATGGACTTCCTCGATAAGTTTGTGGTCGTCTTTATCGATGATATACTCATTTACTCAAGAGGTGAAGAAGAGCATAACCTCTGAGCAGTGTTACAACAACTCCGTGAGCATCAGTTATACGCCAAATTTAGTAAATGTGAGTTTTGGCTCAAGCAAGTTGGATTCCTCGGGCATGTGCTATCCGCTGAGGGTATAGCCGTGGACCCAATCAAGGTAAAGGATGTGCTCGAATGGTTGCCGCCCGCAACCGTATCTTAGATCTGAAGTTTTCTTGGATTAGCCGGATATTACCGATGTTTCATTGAAGGGTTTTCCAAGATTTCTAAGCCCATGATAGAGCTGCTCAAAAAGGATAAGAAGTTTGAATGGACTAAGGGCTGTGAGAAAAGTTTCACTGAATTAAAGAAACGACTGACAACTCCCAGATATCTACCGTAGCTTTGAGGTGTACTTCGACGCTTCTAGGCAAGCACTGGGATGTGTACTTATGCAAGATGACAAGGTAGTAGCTTATGCCTCACGGCAGCTACAACCCCACGAGGGGAATTACCCCACTCATGATTTGGAAATGGCTGTTGTGGTTCATGCTATGAAAATTTGGAGACACTACCTCATCGGAAAAGGGTGCCAAATTTTTACCAATCACAAAAGCCTCAAATATATATTTACCCAGCCGGATTTAAATCTCCGTCAACGAAGATGGCTTGAGTTGGTTAAGGATTATGACATTGGAATAAATTACCATCCAGGTAAGGCCAACATGGTTGCCGATGCTCTTAGTCGAAAGCCCGTCAGTTTAAATGTCATATTGGAATCATTGCCTCCCGAACTTAAAGAAGAGATTGCTCAGCTCAACCTGGTCATAGTTGAGGCTGGCCTTGCCAATATTCTAGAAGTTACCCCTACCCTTGAGGAAGAAATCCGCAAGGCCCAGCCAGGCGACGCCGTTCTGCAGAAACGTGCCAGGCTTTCCGATTTTTCGAGGGATCAGTGCGGTACCCTCTGATTCAGGGGAAGGATTTGTGTGCCTAATCAAGCAGATTTGAAGCAGAAGATCCTGTCAGAAGCCCATGAATCCTCGTATTCAATTCACCCTGGAGGCACAAAAATGTACGAAGATCTTCGACAAATATTCTGGTGGGATGGAATGAAGAAGGACATTGCTTATTTCGTGTCCTGTTGCGACATATGCAACAAAGTAAACGCAGAACATCAGAAGCCAGCTGGACTTCTCCAACCGCTGCCAGTATCACAATGGAAATGGGATGATGTCTGTATGGATTTCATCACCGGACTACCTAGGACCCGACGTGGCACACTACAAGAAATATGTCAACTAGTGACCTTCTGTCAGTGACCCTGGAAGAATTGGTCATAGATCTATGACCATTTGAGACCAATTGGTCAAAAGCTGTTCGGGGGGCTCCAAACCCTAAACCATTGTGACCATTTTGGTCAGAAAGGTCGTAATTTCCTTACACGAAATGGTCATAAAGTAAACAACGCTAGTCCGCTGCCTTATTTCTAGTTGTTAACGACCAATATAGATGGTCATAGCCTTGTAAATTGTGGTGGGTTGCGATGACTAGGCGCCATCTCATCAGTTTTGCCTATTTGTCATGTCCATGTGTCAATTTTTGCCCTAGGTTGTGAAGCAACCTATATTTTTGTAATTCCAAAAATTCCCAGAAAATTCTAATAAATTGTTTGGATCATATCTTCATCAAATATGTCAAAAACCTTCCTTGACTAGTTCAAAAATAATTCAACAATATTCATTTTCCTATTCTATTCAAAGCAGCACTTTGTGAAGGAAGTACCACTTTGGCATGTCCAAATAGTACCCATTTTCTACAGTGCTTTCCTATGCCCAAATAACCATCCTACACCAAATGCCAGCTCAATCCATTCATTATTTTGAGCCCACCTTCAATATTCGTATTTATGTCCAGTGTGGTACTTTGCAAAGCAAGTACCACCTAGGCTCCTCCTGTTGAGTTGAAAATTTGTGAAGACGGTCTTCCTAGTAACTGATCATCCTCAGCCAAAACTCACGCCCATTAGCCATGTACATTTCCCGTACCGCTAATCAAACACTTGGCTGCTAATTCATGTTTGAGCATCGGTCGATCTCCTCGTGAGAATCTTATGTTGTAATTTTCTTCCTAGCACCTACCTGGGGAGTGCCCAACCCACTAGACATGCCTAGGCCGCCCAGAACACATGGCAACGCCACGGTCACGTAGTCACCACGCCGCGGGCATGCGAGTTTACGCGCTCTCGAGTTGGGGCCCTCGGCCACCGCCCAAACCTTGACGTATCGCCACCAAACCATGTATTTATGACTAAATAGGTACTTATGTAAATAGAAATGATTTTTGGAAAAAATAAATAGCAAACTATGAGGCAGCTGCAGTTCAAATTTGACCCGCTTCCATCTGAATCGGCGGAAATTTATCTTTTTCACGAGAGGTGGATCAAAACTTTTGACACCCAACCATTTTGTAAATTATGCATTAAATATGGCCTATTATTTTAGAAAATTTATTTGGTCCAATTTTGCAACAAATATATGGTAGGTCCTTCACAAAAAAAAACTCATTTGAGGCACTCGAAAAATGAAAAATGGTTTTTTTGTCCAAAGAAAATGAAAACTTCCTTAGGCAACATTGTTTTCCATTGCAATATACACCCTTGTGCACAATATGAGATCATTTGAGCAAACTATGCCATGAATGTGGCCATAAGATTGAGCATTTAGCTTGAAAACCCTGAATCTTCACGGGTGATAGCTCATTTCTGAGAACAATTTTTTAAAATAATTGCCGTATTACAAGTTTATTATTTTACCTGGAAACTTGGTCACATATAATGACACAATGCGAAGGTTTACCAATTTTTTGATTTATTTTGAATTTTTTATGCCCGTTTCAAAATGCGGTCAAAACGGCGGGCATGACCGTTCCTAGCTAGTGGTTGAATCTTGGAATTTTTTTGGTGTTTCTTTGATTAAGTAGATACTTATGTACCTATAAATGATTTTTGGAAAAAATAAATAGGAAACTATGAGGCAGCTCCAGTTCAAATTTGACCCGCTTCCAATTGAATCGACGGGAATTTGTCTTTTTCACCAGAGGTGGATCAAAACTTTTGACACCCTACCATTTGGTCAATTGTGAATCAAATATGGCCTACTATTTTAGAAAAATAATTTGGTCCAATTTTCAACAAATATATGGTAGGTCCTTCACAAAATGACCTGAATTCGGGCACTTGGAAAACGGAAAATGAATTTTCCGTGCAAAGAAAATGAAAACTCCCTTAGGCAACATTGTTTGGAATTCCAAGATGCACCCTTGTGCACAATATGAGATCATTTGAACAAACTATGCCATGAATGTGGCCATAAGATTGAGCATTTAGCTTGAAAACCCTGAATCTTCACGCGTGATAGCTCATTTCTGAGAACACTTTTTTAAAATAATTGCTGTATTACAAGTTTATTATTTATCCTGGAAACTTGGTCACATATAATGACACAATGCGAAGGTTTACCAATTTTTTGATTTATTTTGAATTTTTTATGCCCGTTTCAAAATGCGGTCAAAACGGCGGGCATGACCGTTCCTAGCTAGTGGTTGAATCTTGGAATTTTTTTGGTGTTTCTTTGATTAAGTAGATACTTATGTACCTAGAAATGATTTTTGGAAAAAATAAATAGCAAACTATGAGGCAGCTCCAGTACAAATTTGACCCGCTTCCAACTGAATCGACGGGAATTTGTCTTTTTCACCAGAGGTGGATCAAAACTTTTGACACCCTACCATTTGGTCAATTGTGAATCAAACATGGCCTAGTATTTTAGAAAAATAATTTGGTCCAATTTTGCAACAAATATATGGTAGGTCCTTCACAAAATGACCTCAATTCGGGCACTCGGAAAACGGAAAATGAATTTTCTGTGCAAAGAAAATGAAAAGTCCCTTAGGCAACATTGTTTGGAATTCCAAGATGCACCCTTGTGCACAATATGAGATCATTTGAACAAACTATGCCATGAATGTGGCCATAAGATTGAGCATTTAGCTTGAAAACCCTGAATCTTCACGCGTGATAGCTCATTTCTGAGAACACTTTTTTAAAATAATTGTCGTATTACAAGTTTATTATTTTTCCTGGAAACTTGGTCACATATAATGACACAATAGGAAGGTTTACCAATTTTTTGATTTATTTTGAATTTTTTATGCCCGTTTCAAAATGCGGTCAACACGGCGGGCATGACCGTTCCTAGCTAGTGGTTGAATCTTGGAATTTTTTTGGTGTTTCTCTGAATAAGTAGATACTTATGTACCTAGAAATGATTTTTGGAAAAAATAAATAGCAAACTATGAGGCAGCTCCAGTTCAAATTTGACCCGCTTCCAACTGAATCGACGGGAATTTGTCTTTTTCACCAGAGGTGGATCAAAACTATTGACACCCTACCATTTGGTCAATTGTGAATCAAATATGGCCTAGTATTTTAGAAAAATAATTTGGTCCAATTTTGCAACAAATATATGGTAGGTCCTTCACAAAATGACCTCAATTCGGGCACTCGGAAAACGGAAAATGAATTTTCCGTGCAAAGAAAATGAAAACTCCCTTAGGCAACATTGTTTGGAATTCCAAGATGCACCCTTGTGCACAATATGAGATCATTTGAACAAACTATGCCATGAATGTGGCCATAAGATTGATCATTTAGCTTGAAAACCCTGAATCTTCACGCGTGATAGCTCATTTCTGAGAACACTTTTTTAAAATAATTGCCGTATTACAAGTTTATTATTTTTTCAGGAAACTTGGTCACATATAATGACACAATGCGAAGGTTTCCCAATGTTTTGATTTTTTTGAATTTTTTATGCCCGTTTCAAAATGCGGTCAAAACGGCGGGCATGACCGTTCCTAGCTAGTGCTTGAATCTTGGAATTTTTTTGGTGTTTCTCTGATTAAGTAGATACTTATGTACGTATAAATGATTCTTGGAAAAAATTAATAGCAAACTATGAGGCAGCTCCAGTTCAAATTTGACCCGCTTCCAGTTGAATCGGCGGGAATTTGTCTTTTTCACTAGAGGTGGATCAAAACTTTTGACACCCTACCATTTGGTCAATTGTGAATCAAATATGGCCTAGTATTTTAGAAAAATGATTTGGTCCAATTTTGCAACAAATATATGGTAGGTCCTTCACAAAAAGAACTCAATTCGGGCACTCGGTAAATGGAAAATGCATTTTCCGTGCAAAGAAAATGAAAACTCCCTTAGGCAACATCGTTTGGAATTCCAAGATGCACCCTTCTGTACAATATGAGATCATTTGAACAAACCATGCCATGAATGTGGCCATAAGATTGATCATTTGGCTTGAAAACCCTGAATCTTCATGTTTGATAGCTCATTTCTGAGAAAACTTTTTTAAAATAATTGCCGTATTACAAGTTTATTAATTTTTCAGGAAACATGGTCACATATAATGACACAATGCAAAGGTTTCCCAATTTTTTGATTTTTTTTTGAATTTTTTATGCCCGTTTCAAAATGCGGTCAAAATGGCGGGCATGACCGTTCCTAGCTAGTGGTTGAATCTTGTATTTTTTTTGGTGTTTCTCTGATTAAGTACATACTTATGTACCTAGAAATGATTTTTGGAAAAATTAAATAGCAAACGATGAGGCAGCTCTAGTTCAAATTTGACTCGCTTCCAGCTGAATTGGCGGGAATTTATCTTTTTCACCAGAGGTGGATCAAAACTTTTGACACCCTACCATTTAGTCAATTGTGAATCAAATATGGCCTAGTATTTTAGAAAAATGATTTGGTCCAATTTTGCAACAAATATATGGTAGGTCCTACACAAAAAGAACTCAATTCGGGCACCCGGAAAATGGAAAATGAATTTTCCGTGCAAAGAAAATGAAAACTCCCTTAGGCAACATTGTTTGGAATTCCAAGATTCACCCTTGTGCACAATATGAGATCATTTGAACAAACTATGCCATGAATGTGGCCATAAGATTGATCATTTGGCTTGAAAACCCTGAATCTTCACGTGTGATAGCTCATTTCTGAGAATACTTTTTAAAAATAATTGCCGTATTACAAGTTTATTATTTTGCAGGAAACTTGGTCACATATAATGACACAATGCGAAGGTTTCCCAATTTTTGATTTTTTTGAATTTTTTATGCCCGTTTCAAAATGCGGTCAAAATGGCGGGCATGACCGTTCCTAGCTAGTGGTTGAATCTTGGAATTTTTTTGGTGTTTCTCTGATTAAGTAGATACTTATGTACCGAGAAATGATTTTTGGAAAAAATAAATAGCAAACTACGAGGCAGCTCCAGTTCAAATTTGACCCGCTTCCTTCTGAATCGGCGGGTATTTGTCTTTTTCACCAGAGGTGGATCAAAACTTTTGACACCCTACCATTTTCTCAATTGTGAATCAAATATGGCCTAGTATTTTAGAAAAATGATTTGGTCCAATTTTGCAACAAATATATGGTAGGTCCTTCACAAAAAGAACTCAATTCGGGCACTCGGAAAATGGAAAATGAATTTTCCGTGCAAAGAAAATGAAAACTCCCTTAGGCAACATTGTTTGGAATTCCAAGATGCACCCTTGTGTACAATATGAGATCATTTGAACAAACTATGCCATGAATGTGGCCATAAGATTGATCATTTGGCTTGAAAACCCTGAATCTTCACGTGTGATAGCTCATTTTTGAGAAAACTTTTTTAAAATAATTGTCGTATTACAAGTTTATTATTTTTTCAGGAAACTTGGTCACATATAATGACACAATGCGAAGGTTTCCCAATTTTTTGATGTTTTTGAATTTTTTATGCCCGTTTCAAAATGCGGTCAAAACGGCAGACATGACCGTTCCTAGCAAGTGGTTGAATCTTGGAATTTTTTTGGTGTTTCTCTGATTAAGTATTTACTTATGTACCTATAAATGATTTTTGGAAAAAATAAATTGCAAACTATGAGGCATCTCCAGTTCAAATTTGACTCGCTTCCAGCTGAATTGGCGGGAATTTATCTTTTTCACCAGTGGTGGATGAAAACTTTTGACACCCTACCATTTGGTCAATTGTGAATCAAATATGGCCTAGTATTTTAGAAAAATTATTTGGTCCAATTTTGCAACAAATATATGGTAGGTCCTTCACAAAAAGAACTCAATTTGGGCACCCGGAAAATGGAAAATGAATTTTCCGTGCAAAGAAAATGAAAACTCCCTTAGGCAACATTGTTTGGAATTCCAAGATGCGCCCTTGTGTACAATATGAGATCATTTGAACAAACTATGCCATGAATGTGGCCATAAGATTGATCATTTGGCTTGAAAACCCTGAATCTTCAGGTGGGATAGCTCACTTCTGAGAAAACTTTTTTAAAATAATTGTCGTATTACAAGTTTATTATTTTTTCAGGAAACTTGGTCACATATAATGACACAATGCGAAGGTTTCCCAATTTTTTGATTTTTTTGAATTTTTTATGCCCCTTTCAAAATGCGGTCAAAACGGCAGACATGACCGTTCCTAGCTAGTGGTTGAATCTTGGAATTTTTTTGGTGTTTCTCTGATTAAGTATTTACTTATGTACCTAGAAATGATTTTTGGAAAAAATAAATAGCAAACTATGAGGCAGCTCCAGTTCAAATTTGACCCGCTTCCAACTGAATCGACGGGAATTTGTCTTTTACACCAGAGGTGGATCAAAACTTTTGACACCCTTCCATTTGGTCAATTGTGAATCAAATATGGCCTAGTATTTTAGAAAAATGATTTGGTCCAATTTTGCAACAAATATATGGTAGGTCCTTCACAAAAAGAACTCAATTCGGGCACCCAGAAAATGGAAAATGAATTTTCCGTGCACAGAAAACGAAAACCCCCTTAGGCAACATTGTTTGGAATTCCAAGATGCACCCTTGTTCACAATATGAGATCATTTGAACAAACTATGCTATGAATGTGGACATAAGATTGATCATTTGGCTTGATAACCCTGAATCTTCACGTGTGATTGCTCATTTTTGAGAATACTTTTTAAAAATAAGTGTCGTATTACAAGTTTATTATTTTTTTCAGGAAACTTGGTCACATATAATGACACAATGCGAAGGTTTCCCAATTTTTTGATTTATTTTGAATTTTTTATGCCCGTTCAAAATGCGGTCAACACGGCGGGCATGACCGTTCCTAGCTAGTGGTTGAATCTTGGAATTTTTTTGGTGTTTCTCTGAATAAGTAGATACTTATGTACCTAGAAATGATTTTTGGAAAAAATAAATAGCAAACTATGAGGCAGCTCCAGTTCAAATTTGACCCGCTTCCAACTAAATCGACGGGAATTTGTCTTTTTCACCAGAGGTGGATCAAAACTATTGACACCCTACCATTTGGTCAATTGTGAATCAAATATGGCCTAGTATTTTAGAAAAATAATTTGGTCCAATTTTGCAACAAATATATGGTAGGTCCTTCACAAAATGACCTCAATTCGGGCACTCGGAAAACGGAAAATGAATTTTCCGTGCAAAGAAAATGAAAACTCCCTTAGGCAACATTGTTTGGAATTCCAAGATGCACCCTTGTGCACAATATGAGATCATTTGAACAAACTATGCCATGAATGTGGCCATAAGATTGATCATTTAGCTTGAAAACCCTGAATCTTCACGCGTGATAGCTCATTTCCGAGAACACTTTTTTAAAATAATTGCCGTATTACAAGTTTATTATTTTTTCAGGAAACTTGGTCACATATAATGACACAATGCGAAGGTTTCCCAATGTTTTGATTTTTTTGAATTTTTTATGCCCGTTTCAAAATGCGGTCAAAACGGCGGGCATGACCGTTCCTAGCTAGTGGTTGAATCTTGGAATTTTTTTGGTGTTTCTCTGATTAAGTAGATACTTATGTATGTATAAATGATTTTTGGAAAAAATTAATAGCAAACTATGAGGCAGCTCCAGTTCAAATTTGACCCGCTTCCAATTGAATCGGCGGGAATTTGTCTTTTTCACCAGAGGTGGATCAAAACTTTTGACACCCTACCATTTGGTCAATTGTGAATCAAATATGGCCTAGTATTTTAGAAAAATGATTTGGTCCAATTTTGCAACAAATATATGGTAGGTCCTTCACAAAAAGAACTCAATTCGGGCACCCGGAAAATGGAAAATGAATTTTCCGTGCAAAGAAAATGAAAACTCCCTTAGGCAACATTGTTTGGAATTCCAAGATTCACCCTTGTGCACAATATGAGATCATTTGAACAAACTATGCCATGAATGTGGCCATAAGATTGATCATTTGGCTTGAAAACCCTGAATCTTCACGTGTGATAGCTCATTTCTGAGAATACTTTTTAAAAATAATTGCCGTATTACAAGTTTATTGTTTTGCAGGAAACTTGGTCACATATAATGACACAATGCAAAGGTTTCACAATTTTTGATTTTTTTGAATTTTTTATGCCCGTTTCAAAATGCGGTCAAAATGGCGGGCATGACCGTTCCTAGCTAGTGGTTGAATCTTGGAATTTTTTTGGTGTTTCTCTGATTAAGTAGATACTTATGTACCGAGAAATGATTTTTGGAAAAAATAAATAGCAAACTACGAGGCAGCTCCAGTTCAAATTTGACCCGCTTCCTTCTGAATCGGAGGGTATTTGTCTTTTTCACCAGAGGTGGATCAAAACTTTTGACACCCTACCATTTGCTCAATTGTGAATCAAATATGGCCTAGTATTTTAGAAAAATGATTTGGTCCAATTTTGCAACAAATATATGGTAGGTCCTTCACAAAAAGAACTCAATTCGGGCACTCGGAAAATGGAAAATGAATTTTCCGTGCAAAGAAAATGAAAACTCCCTTAGGCAACATTGTTTGGAATTCCAAGATGCACCCTTGTGTACAATATGAGATCATTTGAACAAACTATGCCATGAATGTGGCCATAAGATTGATCATTTGGCTTGAAAACCCTGAATCTTCAGGTGTGATAGCTCATTTTTGAGAAAACTTTTTTAAAATAATTATCGTATTACAAGTTTATTATTTTTTCAGGAAACTTGGTCACATATAATGACACAATGCGAAGGTTTCCCAATTTTTTGATGTTTTTGAATTTTTTATGCCCGTTTCGAAATGCGGTTAAAACGGCAGACATGACCGTTCCTAGCTAGTGGTTGAATCTTGGAATTTTTTTGGTGTTTCTCTGATTAAGTATTTACTTATGTACCTATAAATGATTTTTGGAAAAAATAAATTGCAAACTATGAGGCATCTCCAGTTCAAATTTGACTCGCTTCCAACTGAATTGGCGGGAATTTATCTTTTTCACCAGTGGTGGATGAAAACATTTGACACCCTACCATTTGGTCAATTGTGAATCAAATATGGCCTAGTATTTTAGAAAAATTATTTGGTCCAATTTTGCAACAAATATATGGTAGGTCCTTCACAAAAAGAACTCAATTTGGACACCCGGAAAATGGAAAATGAATTTTCCGTGCAAAGAAAATGAAAACTCCCTTAGGCAACATTGTTTGGAATTCCAAGATGCGCCCTTGTGTACAATATGAGATCATTTGAACAAACTATGCCATGAATGTGGCCATAAGATTGATCATTTGGCTTGAAAACCCTGAATCTTCAGGTGGGATAGCTCACTTCTGAGAAAACTTTTTTAAAATAGTTGTCGTATTACAAGTTTATTATTTTTTCAGGAAACTTGGTCACCTATCATGACACAATGCGAAGGTTTCCCAATTTTTTGATTTTTTTGAATTTTTTATGCCCCTTTCAAAATGCGGTCAAAACGGCAGACATGACCGTTCCTAGCTAGTGGTTGAATCTTGGAATTTTTTTGGTGTTTCTCTGATTAAGTATTTACTTATGTACCTAGAAATTATTTTTGGAAAAAATAAATAGCAAACTATGAGGCAGCTCCAGTTCAAATTTGACCCGCTTCCAACTGAATCGACGGGAATTTGTCTTTTTCACCAGAGGTGGATCAAAACTTTTGACACCCTTCCATTTGGTCAATTGTGAATCAAATATGGCCTAGTATTTTAGAAAAATGATTTGGTCCAATTTTGCAACAAATATATGGTAGGTCCTTCACAAAAAGAACTCAATTCGGGCACCCGGAAAATGGAAAATGAATTTTCTGTGCAGAGAAAACAAAAACCTCCGTAGGCAACATTGTTTGGAATTCCAAGATGCACCCTTGTTCACAATATGAGATCATTTGAACAAACTATGCCATGAATGTGGACATAAGATTGATCATTTGGCTTGATAACCCTGAATCTTCACGTGTGATTGCTCATTTTTGAGAATACTTTTTAAAAATAAGTGTCGTATTACAAGTTTATTATTTTTTCAGGAAACTTGGTCACATATAATGACACAATGCGAAGGTTTCCCAATTTTTTGATTTTTTTTGAATTTTTTATGCTCGTTTCAAAATGCGGTCAAAACGGCGGGCATGACCGTTCCTAGCTAGTGGTTGAATCTTGGATTTTTTTTGGTATTTCTCAGATTAAGTACATACTTATGTACCTAGAAATGATTTTTGGAAAAAATAAATAGCAAACTATGAGGCAGCTCCAGTTCAAATTTGGCTCGCTTCCAACTGAATTGGCGGGAATTTATCTTTTTCACGAGAGGTGGATCAAAACTTTTGACACCCTACCATTTGGTCAATTGTGAATCAAATATGGCCTAGTATTTTAGAAAAATCATTTGGTCCAATTTTGCAACAAATATATGGTAGGTCCTTCACAAAAAGAACTCAATTCGGGCACCCGGAAAATGGAAAATGAATTTTCCGTGCAAAGAAAATGAAAACTCCCCTAGGCAACATTGTTTGGAATTCCAAGATTCACCCTTGTGCACAATATGAGATCATTTGAACAAACTATGCCATGAATGTGGCCATAAGATTGATCATTTGGCTTGAAAACCCTGAATCTTCACGTGTAATAACTCATTTATGAGAATACTTTTTAAAAATAATTGCCGTATTACAAGTTTATTATTTTTTCAGGAAACTTGGTCATATATATTGACACAATGCGAAGGTTTCCCAATTTTTTGAATTTGTTTGAATTTTTTATGCCCATTTCAAAACGCGGTCAAAACGGCGGGCATGACCGTTCCTAGCTAGTGGTTGAATCTTGGAATTTTTTTGGTGTTTCTCTGATTAAGTAGATACTTATGTACCTATAAATGATTTTTGGAAAAAAAAATAGCAAACTATGAGGAAGCTCCAGTTCAAATTTGACCTGCTTCCAACTGAATCGGCGGGAATTTGTCTTTTTCAGCAGAGGTGGATCAAAAGTTTTGACACCCTACCATTTGGTCAATTGTGAATCAAATATGGCCTAGTATTTTAGAAAAATGATTTGGTCCAATTTTGCAACAAATATATGGTAGGTCCTTCACAAAAAGAGCTCAATTAGGGCACCAGGAAAATGGAAAATGAATTTTCCGTGCGAAGAAAATGAAAACTCCCTTAGGCAACATTGTTTGGAATTCCAAGATTCACCCTTGTGCATAATATGAGATCATTTGAACAAACTATGCCATGAATGTGGCCATAAGATTGATCATTTGGCTTGAAAACCCTGAATCTTCACGTGTGATAGCTCATTTCTGAGAATACTTTTTAAAAATAATTTCCGTATTACAAGTTTATTATTTTATCAGGAAACTTGGTCACATATAATGACACAATGCGAAGGTTTCCCAATTTTTTGATTTTTTTGAATATTTTATGCCCGTTTCAAAATGCGGTCAAAACGGCGGGCATGACCGTTCCTACCTAGTGGTTGAATCTTGGAATTTTTTTGGTATTTCTCTGATTAAGTAGATATTTATGTACCTAGAAATGATTTTTGGAAAAAATAAATAGCAAACTCCGAGGCAGCTCCAGTTCAAATTTGACCCGCTTCCAACTGAATCGGCGGGAATTTATCTTTTTCACCAGAAGTGGATCAAAACTTTTTACACCCTACCATTTGGTCAATTGTGAATCAAATATGGCCTAGTATTTTAGAAAAATTATTTGGTCCAATTTCGCAACAAATATATGGTAGGTCCTTCACAAAAAGAACTCAATTCGGGCACCCGGAAAATGGAAAATGAATTTTTGGTGCAAAGAAAATGAAAACTCCCTGAGGCAACATTGTTTGGAATTCCAAGATGCACCCTTGTGCATAATATGAGATCATTTGAACAAACTATGCCACGAATGTGGCCATAAGATTGATCATTTGGCTTGAAAACCCTGAATCTTCACGGGTGATAGCTCATTTCTGAGAATACTTTTTGAAAATAATTGCCGTATTACAAGTTTATTATCTTTTCAGTAAACTTGGTCACATATAATGTCACAATGCGAAGGTTTCCCAATTTTTTTTATTTTTTTGGAATTTTTTATGCCCGTTTCAAAATGCGGTCAAAACGGCGGGCATGACCGTTGCTAGCTAGTGGTTGAATATTGGAATTGTTTTGGTGTTTCTCTGATTAAGTAGATACTTATGTACCTAGAAATGATTTTTGGGAAAAATAAATAGCAAACTATGACGCAGCTCTAGTTCAAATTTGACCCGCTTCCAACTGAATCGGCGGAAATTTGTCTTTTTCACCAGAGGTGGATCATAACTTTTGACACCCTTCCATTTGGTCAATTGTGAATCAAATATGGCCTAGTATTTTAGAAAAAACATTTGGTCCAATTTTGCAACAAATATATGGTAGGTCCTTCACAAAAAGAACTCAATTCGGGCATCCGGAAAATGGAAAATGAATTTTCCGTGCAAAGAAAATGAAAACTCCCTAAGGAAACATTGTTTTGAATTCCAAGATGCACCCTTGTGTACAATATGAGATCATTTGAACAAAATATGCCATGAATGTGGCCATAAGATTGATCATTTGGCTTGAAAACCCTGAATCTTCACGTGTGATTGCTCATTTCTGAGAATACTTTTTAAAAATAATTGCCGTATTACAAGATTATTACTTTTTTAGGAAAGTTGGTCACATATAATGACACAATGCGAAGGTTTCCCAATTTTTTGATTTTTTCTGAATTTTTTATGCCCGTTTCAAAATGCGGTCAAAACGGCGGGCATGACCGTTCCTAGCTAGTGGTTGAATCTTGGATTTTTTTTGGTGTTTCTTTGATTAAGTACATACTTATGTACCTAGAAATAATTTTTGGAAAAAATAAATAGCAAACTATGCGGCAGCTCCAGTTCAAATTTGACTCGCTTCCAGCTGAATTGGCGGGAATTTATCTTTTTCACCAGAGGTGGATCAAAACATTTGACACCCTACCATTTGGTCAATTGTGAATCAAATATGGCCCAGTATTTTAGAAAAATGATTTGGTCCAATTTTGCAACAAATATATTGTAGGTCCTACACAAAAAGAACTCAATTCGGGCACCCGGAAAATGGAAAATGAATTTTCCATGCAAAGAAAATGAAAACTCCCTTAGGCAACATTGTTTGGAATTCCAAGATTCACCCTTGTGCACAATATGAGATCATTTGAACAAACTATGCCATGAATGTGGCCATAAGATTGATCATTTGGCTTGAAAACCCTGAATCTTCACGTGTGATAACTCATTTCTAAGAATACTTTTTAAAAATAATTGCCGTATTACAAGTTCATTATTTTTTCAGGAAACTTGGTCACATATAATGACACAATGCGAAGGTTTCCCAATTTTTTGAATTTTTTTGAATTTTTTATGCCTGTTTCAAAACGCGATCAAAACGGCGGGCATGACCGTTCCTAGCTAGTGGTTGAATCTTGGAATTTTTTTGGTGTTTCTCTAATTAAGTAGATACTTATGTACCTATAAATTATTTTTGGAAAAAATAAATAGCAAACTATGAGGCAGCTCTAGTTCAAATTTGACCTGCTTCCAGCTGAATGGGCGGGAATTTGTCTTTTTCACCAGAGGTGGATCAAAACTTTTGACACCCTACCATTTGGTCAATTGTGAATCAAATATGGCCTAGTATTTTATAAAAATGATTTGGTCCCATTTTGCAACAAATATATGGTAGGTCCTTCACAAAAAGAACTCAATTCGGGCACCCAGAAAATGGAAAATGAATTTTCCGTGCAAAGAAAATGAAAACTCCCTTAGGCAACATTGTTTGGAATTCCAAGATTCACCCTTGTGCACAATATGAGATCATTTGAACAAACTATGCCATGAATGTGGCCATAAGATTGATCATTTGGCTTGAAAACCCTGAATCTTCACGTGTGATAGCTCATTTCTGAGAATACTTTTTAAAAATAATTGCCGTATTACAAGTTAATTATTTTTTCAGGAAACTTGGTCACATATAATGACACAATGCGAAGGTTTCCCAATTTTTTGATTTTTTTTGAATATTTTATGCCCGTTTCAAAATGCGGTCAAAACGGCGGGCATGACCGTTCCTAGCTACTGGTTGAAGCTTGGAATTTTTTTGGTGTTTCTCTAATTAAGTAGATACTTATGTACCTAGAAATGATTTTTGGAAAAAATAAATAGCAAACTACGAGGCAGCTCCAGTTCAAATTTCACCCGCTTCCAACTGAATCGGCGGGAATTTATCTTTTTCACCAGAGGTGGATCAAAACTTTTTACACCCTACCATTTGGTCAACTGTGAATCAAATATGGCCTAGTATTTTAGAAAAATGGTTTCCTCCAATTTTGCAACAAATATATGGTAGGTCCTTCACAAAAAGGATTCAATTCGGGCACCCGGAAAATGGAAAATGAATTTTCCGTGCAAAGAAAATGAAAACTCCCTGAGGCAACATTGTTTGGAATTCCAAGATGCACCCTTGTGCACAATATGAGATCATTTGAGCAAATTGTGCCATGAATGTGGCCATAAGATTGATCATTTGGCTTGAAAACCCTGAATCTTCCCGGGTGATAGCTCATTTCTGAGAATACTTTTTTAAAATAGTTGCCGTATTACAAGTTTATTAATTTTTCAGGAAACTTGGTCAGATATAATGTCACAATGCGAAGGTTTCCCAATTTTTTGATTTTTTTGGAATTTTTTATGCCCGTTTCAAAATGCGGTCAAAACGGCGGGCATGACCGTTCCTAGCTAGTGGTTGAATCTTGGAATTTTTTTGGTGTTTCTCTGATTAAGTAGATACTTATGTACCTAGAAATGATTTTTGGGAAAAATAAATAGCAAACCATGAGGCAGCTCCAGTTCAAATTTGACCCGCTTCCAGCTGAATCGGCGGAAATTTGTCTTTTTCACCAGAGGTGGATCAAAACTTTTGACACCCTTCCATTTGGTCAATTTTGAATCAAATATGGCCTAGTATTTTAGAAAAATGATTTGGTCCAATTTTGCAACAAATATATGGTAGGTCCTTCACAAAAAGAACTCAATTCGGGCACCCGGAAAATGAAAAATGAATTTTCCGTGCAAAGAAAATGAAAACCCCCTTAGGCAACATTGTTTGGAATTCCAAGATGCACCCTTGTGCACAATATGAGATCATTTGAACAAACTATGCCATGAATGTGGCCATAAGATTGATCATTTGGCTTGAAAACCCTGAATCTTCACGTGTGATTGCTCATTTCTGAGAATACTTTTTAAAAATAATTGCCGTATTACAAGTTTATTATTTTTTCAGGAAACTTGGTCACATATAATGACACAATGCGAAGGTTTCCCAATTTTTTGATGTTTTTTGAATTTTTTATGCCCATTTCAAAATGCGGTCAAAACGGCGGGCATGACCGTTCCTAGCTACTGGTTGAATCTTGGAATTTTTTTGGTGTTTCTATGATTAAGTAGATACTTATGTACCTAGAAATGATTTTTGGAAAAAATAAATAGCAAACTACGAGGCAGCTCCAGTTCAAATTTCACCCGCTTCCAACTTTATCGGCGGGAATTTATCTTTTTCACCAGAGGTGGATCAAAACTTTTTACACCCTACCATTTGGTCAACTGTGAATCAAATATGGCCTAGTATTTTAGAAAAATGATTTGGTCCAATTTTGCAAGAAATATATGGTAGGTCCTTCACAAAAAGAACTCAATTCGGGCACCCGGAAAATGGAAAATGAATTTTCCGTGCAAAGAAAATGAAAACTCCCTGAGGCAACATTGCTTGGAATTCCAATATGCACCCTCGTGCACAATATGAGATCATTTGAACAAACTGTGCCATGAATGTGGCCATAAGATTGATCATTTGGCTTGAAAACCCTGAATCTTCCCGGGTGATAGCTCATTTCCGAGAATACTTTTTTAAAATAGTTGCCTTATTACAAGTTTATTAATTTTTCAGCAAACTTGGTCACATATAATGTCACAATGCGAAGGTTTCCCAATTTTTTGATTTTTTTGGAATTTTTTATGCCCGTTTCAAAATGAGGTCAAAACGGCGGGCATGACCGTTCCTAGCTAGTGGTTGAATCTTGGAATTTTTTTGGTGTTTCTCTGATTAAGTACATACTTATGTACCTAGAAATGATTTTTGGGAAAAATAAATAGCAAACCATGAGGCAGCTCCAGTTCAAATTTGACCCGCTTCTAGCTGAATCGGCGGAAATTTGTCTTTTCAGCAGAGGTGGATCAAAACTTTTGACACCCTTCCATTTGGTCAATTTTGAATCAAATATGGCCTAGTATTTTAGAAAAATCATTTGGTCCAATTTTGCAACAAATATATGGTAGGTCCTTCACAAAAAGAACTCAATTCGGGCACCCGGAAAATGGAAAATAAATTTTCCGTGCAAAGAAAATGAAAACCCCCTTAGGCAACATTGTTTGGAATTCCAAGATGCACCCTTGTGCACAATATGAGATCATTTGAACAAACTATGCCATGAATGTGGCCATAAGATTGATCATTTGGCTTGAAAACCCTGAATCTTCACGTGTGATTGCTCGTTTCTGAGAATACTTTTTAAAAATAATTTCCGTATTACAAGTTAATTATTTTTTCAGGAAACTTGGTCACATATAATGACACAATGCGAGGGTTTCCCAATTTTTTGATTTTTTTTGAATTTTTTATGCCCGTTTCAAAATGCGGTCAAAACGGCGGGCATGACCGTTCCTAGCTAGTGGTTGAATCTTGGATTTTTTTTGGTGTTTCTCTGATTAAGTACATACTTATGTACCTAGAAATGATTTTTGGAAAAAATAAATAGCAAACGATGAGGCAGCTCCAGTTCAAATTTGACCCGCTTCCAATTGAATCGGCAGGAATTTATCTTTTTCACCCGAGGTGGATCAAAACTTTTGACACCCTACCATTTGGTTAATTGTGAATCAAATATGGCCTAGTATTTTATAAAAATGATTTGGTCCAATTTTGCAACAAATATATGGTAGGTCCTTCACAAAAAGAACTCAATTCGGGCACCCAGAAAATGGAAAATGAATTTTCCGTGCAAAGAAAATGAAAACTCCCTTAGGCAACATTGTTTGGAATTCCAAGATTCACACTTGTGCACAATATGAGATCATTTGAACAAACTATGCCATGAATGTGGCCATAGGATTGATCATTTGGCTTGAAAACCCTGAATCTTCACGTGTGATAGCTCATTTCTGAGAATACTGTTTAAAAATAATTGCCGTATTACAAGTTAATAATTTTTTCAGGAAACTTGGTCACATATAATGACACAATGCGAAGGTTTCCCAATTTTTTGATTTTTTTGAATATTTTATGCCCGTTTCAAAATGCGGTCAAAACGGCGGGCATGACCGTTCCTAGCTACTGGTTGAAGCTTGGAATTTTTTTGGTGTTTCTCTAATTAAGTAGATACTTATGTACCTAGAAATGATTTTTGGAAAAAATAAATAGCAAACTACGAGGCAGCTCCAGTTCAAATTTCACCCGCTTCCAGCTGAATCGGCGGGAATTTATCTTTTTCACCAGAGGTGGATCAAAACTTTTTACACCCTACCATTTGGTCAACTGTGAATCAAATATGGCCTAGTATTTTAGAAAAATGATTTGGTCCAATTTTGCAACAAATATATGGTAGGTCCTTCACAAAAAGAACTCAATTCGGGCACCCGGAAAATGGAAAATGAATTTTCCGTGCAAAGAAAATGAAAACTCCCTGAGGCAACATAGTTTGGAATTCCAAGATGCACCCTTGTGCACAATATGAGATCATTTGAACAAATTGTGCCATGAATGTGGCCATAAGATTGATCATTTGGCTTGAAAACCCTGAATCTTCCCGGGTGATAGCTCATTTCTGAGAATACTTTTTTAAAATAGTTGCCGTATTACAAGTTTATTAATTTTTCAGGAAACTTGGTCAGATATAATGTCACAATGCGAAGGTTTCCCAATTTTTTGATTTTTTTGGAATTTTTTATGCCCGTTTCAAAATGCGGCCAAAACGGCGGGCATGACCGTTCCTAGCTAGTGGTTGAATCTTGGAATTTTTTTGGTGTTTCTCTGATTAAGTAGATACTTATGTACCTAGAAATGATTTTTGGGAAAAATAAATAGCAAACCATGAGGCAGCTCCAGTTCAAATTTGACCCGCTTCCAGCTGAATCGGCGGAAATTTGTCTTTTTCACCAGAGGTGGATCAAAACTTTTGACACCCTTCCATTTGGTCAATTTTGAATCAAATATGGCCTAGTATTTTAGAAAAATTATTTGGTCCAATTTTGCAACAAATATATGGTAGGTCCTTCACAAAAAGAACTCAATTCGGGCACCCGGAAAATGGAAAATGAATTTTCCGTGCAAAGAAAATGAAAACCCCCTTAGGCAACATTGTTTGGAATTCCAAGATGCACCCTTGTGCACAATATGAGATCATTTGAACAAACTATGCCATGAATGTGGCCATAAGATTGATCATTTGGCTTGAAAACCCTGAATCTTCACGTGTGATTGCTCATTTCTGAGAATACTTTTTAAAAATAATTTCCGTATTACAAGTTAATTATTTTTTCAGGAAACTTGGTCACATATAATGACACAATGCGAGGGTTTCCCAATTTTTTGATTTTTTTTGAATTTTTTATGCCCGTTTCAAAATGCGGTCAAAACGGCGGGCATGACCGTTCCTAGCTAGTGGTTGAATCTTGGATTTTTTTGGTGTTTCTCTGATTAAGTACATACTTATGTACCTAGAAATGATTTTTGGAAAAAATAAATAGCAAACGATGACGCAGCTCCAGTTCAAATTTGACCCGCTTCCAATTGAATCGGTAGGAATTTATCTTTTTCACCCGAGGTGGATCAAAACTTTTGACACCCTACCATTTGGTTAATTGTGAATCAAATATGGCCTAGTATTTTAGAAAAATGATTTGGTCCAATTTTGCAACAAATATATGGTAGGTCCTTCACAAAAAGTACTAAATTCGGGCACCCCGGAAAATGGAAAATGAATTTTCCATGCAAAGAAAATGAAAACTCCCTTAGGCAACATTGTTTGGAATTCCAAGATGCACCCTTGTGCACAATATGAGATCATTTGAACAAACTATGCCATGAATGTGGCCATAAGATTGATCATTTGGCTTGAAAACCTTGAATCTTCACGTGTGATAGCTCATTTCTGAGAATACTTTTTAAAAATAATTTCCGTATTACAAGTTTATTATTTTTTTAGGAAACTTGGTCACATATAATGACACAATGCGAAGGCTTCCCAATTTTTTGATTTTTTATGAATTTTTTATGCCCGTTTCAAAATGCGGTCAAAACGGCGGGCATGACTGTTCCTAGCTAGTGGTTGAATCTTGGAATTTTTTTGGTGTTTCTCTGATTAAGTAGATACTTATGTACCTAGAAATGATTTCTGGAAAAAATAAATAGCAAACTACGAGGCAGCTCCAGTTCAAATTTGACCCGCTTCCAACTGAATCGGCGGTAATTTATCTTTTTCACCAGAGGTGGATCAAAACTTTTGACACCCTACAATTTGGTTAATTGTGAATCAAATATGGCCTAGTATTTTAGAAAAATGATTTGGTCCAATTTTGCAACAAATATATGGTAGGTCCTTCACAAAAAGTACTAAATTCGGGCACCCCGGAAAATGGAAAATGAATTTTCCATGCAAAGAAAATGAAAACTCCCTTAGGTAACATTGTTTGGAATTCCAATATGCACCCTTGTGCACAATATGAGATCATTTGAACAAACTATGCCATGAATGTGGCCATAAGATTGATCATTTGGCTTGAAAACCCTGAATCTTCACGTGTGATAGCTCATTTCTGAGAATACTTTTTTTAAAATAATTGCCGTATTACAAGTTTATTATTTTTTCAGGAAACTTGGTCACATGTAATGATAGAATTCGAAGGTTTCCCAATTTTTTGATTTTTTTTGAATTTTTTAAGCCCGTTTCAAAATGCGGTCAAAACGGCGGGCATGACCGTTCCTAGCTAGTTATTGAATCTTGGATTTTTTTTGGCGTTTCTCTGATTAAGTAGATACTTATGTACCTAGAAATGATTTTTGGGAAAAATAAATAGCAAACTATGAGGCAGCTCCAGTTCAAATTTGACCCGCTTCCAACTGAATCGGCGGGAATTTGTCTTTTTCACCGGAGGTGGATCAAAACTTTTGACACCCTACCATTTGGTCAATTGTGAATCAAATATGGCCTAGTATTTTAGAAAAATGATTTGGTCCAATTTTGCAACAAATATATGGTAGGTCCTTCACAAAAAGAACTCAATTCGGGCACCCGGAAAATGGAAAATGAATTTACCGTGCAAAGAAAATGAAAACTCCCTGAGGCAACATTGCTTGGAATTCCAATATGCACCCTTGTGCACAATATGAGATCATTTGAACAAACTGTGCCATGAATGTGGCCATAAGATTGATCATTTGGCTTGAAAACCCTGAATCTTCCCGGGTGATAGCTCATTTCTGAGAATACTTTTTTAAAATAGTTGCCGTATTACAAGTTTATTAATTTTTCAGGAAACTTGGTCACATATAATGTCACAATGCGAAGGTTTCCCAATTTTTTGATTTTTTTGGAATTTTTTATGCCCGTTTCAAAATGCGGTCAAAACGGCGGGCATGACCGTTCCTAGCTAGTGGTTGAATCTTGGAATTTTTTTGGTGTTTCTCTGATTAAGTAGATACTTATGTACCTAGAAATGATTTTTGGGAAAAATAAATAGCAAACCATGAGGCAGCTCCAGTTCAAATTTGACCCGCTTCCAGCTGAATCGGCGGAAATTTGTCTTTTCACCAGAGGTGGATCAAAACTTTTGACACCCTTCCATTTGGTCAATTTTGAATCAAATATGGCCTGTATTTTAGAAAAATGATTTGGTCCAATTTTGCAACAAATATATGGTAGGTCCTTCACAAAAAGAACTCAATTCGGGCACCCGGAAAATGGAAAATGAATTTTCCGTGCAAAGAAAATGAAAACCCCCTTAGGCAACATTGTTTGGAATTCCAAGATGCACCCTTGTGCACAATATGAGATCATTTGAACAAACTATGCCATGAATGTGGCCATAAGATTGATCATTTGGCTTGAAAACCCTGAATCTTCACGTGTGATTGCTCATTTCTGAGAATACTTTTTAAAAATAATTTCCGTATTACAAGTTTATTATTTTTTCAGGAAACAAGGTCACATATAATGACACAATGCGAGGGTTTCCCAATTTTTTGATTTTTTTTGAATTTTTTATGCCCGTTTCAAAATACGGTCAAAACGGCGGGCATGACCGTTCCTAGCTAGTGGTTGAATCTTGGATTTTTTTTTGGTGTTTCTCTGATTAAGTACATACTTATGTACCTAGAAATGATTTTTGGAAAAAAATAAATAGCAAACGATGAGGCAGCTCCAGTTCAAATTTGACCCGCTTCCAATTGAATCGGCAGGAATTTATCTTTTTCACCCGAGGTGGATCAAAACTTTTGACACCCTACCATTTGGTTAATTGTGAATCAAATATGGCCTAGTATTTTAGAAAAATGATTTGGTCCAATTTTGCAACAAATATATGGTAGGTCCTTCACAAAAAGAACTCAATTCGGGCACCCAGAAAATGGAAAATGAATTTTCCGTGCAAAGAAAATGAAAACTCCCTGAGGCAACATTGTTTGGAATTCCAAGATGCACCCTTGTGCACAATATGAGATCATTTGAACAAACTATGCCATGAATGTGGCCATAAGATTGATCATTTGGCTTGAAAACCCTGAATCTTCCCGGGTGATAGCTCATTTCTGAGAATACTTTTTAAAAATAATTTCCGTATTACAAGTTTATTATTTTTTCAGGAAACTTGGTCACATATAATGACACAATGCGTAGGCTTCCCAATTTTTTGTTTTTTTATGAATTTTTTATGCCCGTTTCAAAATGCGGTCAAAACGGCGGGCATGACCGTTCCTAGCTAGTGGTTGAATCTTGGATTTTTTTTGGTGTTTCTCTGATTAAGTAGATACTTATGTACCTAGAAATGATTTTTGGGAAAAATAAATAGCAAACCATGAGGCAGCTCCAGTTCAAATTTGACCCGCTTCCAGCTGAATCGGCGGAAATTTGTCTTTTCACCAGAGGTGGATCAAAACTTTTGACACCCTTCCATTTGGTAAATTTTGAATCAAATATGGCCTAGTATTTTAGAAAAATGATTTGGTCCAATTTTGCAACAAATATATGGTAGGTCCTTCACAAAAAGAACTCAATTCGGGCACCCGGAAAATGGAAAATGAATTTTCCGTGCAAAGAAAATGAAAACCCCCTTAGGCAACATTGTTTGGAATTCCAAGATGCACCCTTGTGCACAATATGAGATCATTTGAACAAACTATGCCATGAATGTGGCCATAAGATTGATCATTTGGCTTGAAAACCCTGAATCTTCACGTGTGATTGCTCATTTCTGAGAATACTTTTTAAAAATAATTTCCGTATTACAAGTTTATTATTTTTTCAGGAAACAAGGTCACATATAATGACACAATGCGAGGGTTTCCCAATTTTTTGATTTTTTTTGAATTTTTTATGCCCGTTTCAAAATACGATCAAAACGGCACGCATGACCGTTCCTAGCTAGTGGTTGAATCTTGGATTTTTTTTGGTGTTTCTCTGATTAAGTACATACTTATGTACCTAGAAAT
>NC_057810.1:101520412-101535025 GCF_018294505.1 Triticum aestivum
AAAAAATAAATAGCAAACGATGAGGCAGCTCCAGTTCAAATTTGACCCGCTTCCAATTGAATCGGCAGGAATTTATCTTTTTCACCCGAGGTGGATCAAAACTTTTGACACCCTACCATTTGGTTAATTGTGAATCAAATATGGCCTAGTATTTTAGAAAAATGATTTGGTCCAATTTTGCAACAAATATATGGTAGGTCCTTCACAAAAAGAACTCAATTCGGGCACCCAGAAAATGGAAAATGAATTTTCCGTGCAAAGAAAATGAAAACTCCCTTAGGCAACATTGTTTGGAATTCCAAGATGCACCCTTGTGCACAATATGAGATCATTTGAACAAACTATGCCATGAATGTGGCCATAAGATTGATCATTTGGCTTGAAAACCTTGAATCTTCACGTGTGATAGCTCATTTCTGAGAATACTTTTTAAAAATAATTTCCGTATTACAAGTTTATTATTTTTTCAGGAAACTTGGTCACATATAATGACACAATGCGAAGGCTTCCCAATTATTTGATTTTTTATGAATTTTTTATGCCCGTTTCAAAATGCGGTCAAAACGGCGGGCATGACCATTCCTAGCTTGTGGTTGAATCTTGGAATTTTTTTGGTGTTTCTCTGATTAAGTAGATACTTATGTACCTAGAAATGATTTTTGGGAAAAATAAATAGCAAACCATGAGGCAGCTCCAGTTCAAATTTGACCCGCTTCCAGCTGAATCGGCGGAAATTTGTCTTTTCACCAGAGGTGGATCAAAACTTTTGACACCCTTCCATTTGGTCAATTTTGAATCAAATATGGCCTGTATTTTAGAAAAATGATTTGGTCCAATTTTGCAACAAATATATGGTAGGTCCTTCACAAAAAGAACTCAATTCGGGCACCCGGAAAATGGAAAATGAATTTTCTGTGCAAAGAAAATGAAAACCCCCTTAGGCAACATTGTTTGGAATTCCAAGATGCACCCTTGTGCACAATATGAGATCATTTGAACAAACTATGCCATGAATGTGGCCATAAGATTGATCATTTGGCTTGAAAACCCTGAATCTTCACGTGTGATTGCTCATTTCTGAGAATACTTTTTAAAAATAATTTCCGTATTACAAGTTTATTATTTTTTCAGGAAACAAGGTCACATATAATGACACAATGCGAGGGTTTCCCAATTTTTTGATTTTTTTTTGAATTTTTTATGCCCGTTTCAAAAGACGGTCAAAACTGCGGGCATGACCGTTCCTAGCTAGTGGTTGAATCTTGGATTTTTTTTGGTGTTTCTCTGATTAAGTACATACTTATGTACCTAGAAATGATTTTTGGAAAAAAATAAATAGCAAACGATGAGGCAGCTCCAGTTCAAATTTGACCCGCTTCCAATTGAATCGGCAGGAATTTATCTTTTTCACCCGAGGTGGATCAAAACTTTTGACACCCTACCATTTGGTTAATTGTGAATCAAATATGGCCTAGTATTTTAGAAAAATGATTTGGTCCAATTTTGCAACAAATATATGGTAGGTCCTTCACAAAAAGAACTCAATTCGGGCACCCAGAAAATGGAAAATGAATTTTCCGTGCAAAGAAAATGAAAACTCCCTGAGGCAACATTGTTTGGAATTCCAAGATGCACCCTTGTGCACAATATGAGATCATTTGAACAAACTATGCCATGAATGTGGCCATAAGATTGATCATTTGGCTTGAAAACCCTGAATCTTCCCGGGTGATAGCTCATTTCTGAGAATACTTTTTAAAAATAATTTCCGTATTACAAGTTTATTATTTTTTCAGGAAACTTGGTCACATATAATGACACAATGCGTAGGCTTCCCAATTTTTTGATTTTTTATGAATTTTTTATGCCCGTTTCAAAATGCGGTCAAAACGGCGGGCATGACCGTTCCTAGCTAGTGGTTGAATCTTGGAATTTTTTTGGTGTTTCTCTGATTAAGTAGATACTTATGTACCTAGAAATGATTTTTGGGAAAAATAAATAGCAAACCATGAGGCAGCTCCAGTTCAAATTTGACCCGCTTCCAGCTGAATCGGCGGAAATTTGTCTTTTCACCAGAGGTGGATCAAAACTTTTGACACCCTTCCATTTGGTCAATTTTGAATCAAATATGGCCTAGTATTTTAGAAAAATGATTTGGTCCAATTTTGCAACAAATATATGGTAGGTCCTTCACAAAAAGAACTCAATTCGGGCACCCGGAAAATGGAAAATGAATTTTCCGTGCAAAGAAAATGAAAACCCCCTTAGGCAACATTGTTTGGAATTCCAAGATGCACCCTTGTGCACAATATGAGATCATTTGAACAAACTATGCCATGAATGTGGCCATAAGATGGATCATTTGGCTTGAAAACCCTGAATCTTCACGTGTGATTGCTCATTTCTGAGAATACTTTTTAAAAATAATTTCCGTATTACAAGTTTATTATTTTTTCAGGAAACAAGGTCACATATAATGACACAATGCGAGGGTTTCCCAATTTTTTGATTTTTTTTGAATTTTTTATGCCCGTTTCAAAATACGATCAAAACGGCGGGCATGACCGTTCCTAGCTAGTGGTTGAATCTTGGATTTTTTTTGGTGTTTCTCTGATTAAGTACATACTTATGTACCTAGAAATGATTTTTGGAAAAAATAAATAGCAAACGATGAGGCAGCTCCAGTTCAAATTTGACCCGCTTCCAATTGAATCGGCAGGAATTTATCTTTTTCACCCGAGGTGGATCAAAACTTTTGACACCCTACCATTTGGTTAATTGTGAATCAAATATGGCCTAGTATTTTAGAAAAATGATTTGGTCCAATTTTGCAACAAATATATGGTAGGTCCTTCACAAAAAGAACTCAATTCGGGCACCCAGAAAATGGAAAATGAATTTTCCGTGCAAAGAAAATGAAAACTCCCTGAGGCAACATTGTTTGGAATTCCAAGATGCACCCTTGTGCACAATATGAGATCATTTGAACAAACTATGCCATGAATGTGGCCATAAGATTGATCATTTGGCTTGAAAACCCTGAATCTTCCCGGGTGATAGCTCATTTCTGAGAATACTTTTTAAAAATAATTTCCGTATTACAAGTTTATTATTTTTTCAGGAAACTTGGTCACATATAATGACACAATGCGTAGGCTTCCCAATTTTTTGTTTTTTTATGAATTTTTTATGCCCGTTTCAAAATGCGGTCAAAACGGCGGGCATGACCGTTCCTAGCTAGTGGTTGAATCTTGGATTTTTTTTGGTGTTTCTCTGATTAAGTAGATACTTATGTACCTAGAAATGATTTTTGGGAAAAATAAATAGCAAACCATGAGGCAGCTCCAGTTCAAATTTGACCCGCTTCCAGCTGAATCGGCGGAAATTTGTCTTTTCACCAGAGGTGGATCAAAACTTTTGACACCCTTCCATTTGGTAAATTTTGAATCAAATATGGCCTAGTATTTTAGAAAAATGATTTGGTCCAATTTTGCAACAAATATATGGTAGGTCCTTCACAAAAAGAACTCAATTCGGGCACCCGGAAAATGGAAAATGAATTTTCCGTGCAAAGAAAATGAAAACCCCCTTAGGCAACATTGTTTGGAATTCCAAGATGCACCCTTGTGCACAATATGAGATCATTTGAACAAACTATGCCATGAATGTGGCCATAAGATTGATCATTTGGCTTGAAAACCCTGAATCTTCACGTGTGATTGCTCATTTCTGAGAATACTTTTTAAAAATAATTTCCGTATTACAAGTTTATTATTTTTTCAGGAAACAAGGTCACATATAATGACACAATGCGAGGGTTTCCCAATTTTTTGATTTTTTTTGAATTTTTTATGCCCGTTTCAAAATACGATCAAAACGGCACGCATGACCGTTCCTAGCTAGTGGTTGAATCTTGGATTTTTTTTGGTGTTTCTCTGATTAAGTACATACTTATGTACCTAGAAATTATTTTTGGAAAAAATAAATAGCAAACGATGAGGCAGCTCCAGTTCAAATTTGACCCGCTTCCAATTGAATCGGCAGGAATTTATCTTTTTCACCCGAGGTGGATCAAAACTTTTGACACCCTACCATTTGGTTAATTGTGAATCAAATATGGCCTAGTATTTTAGAAAAATGATTTGGTCCAATTTTGCAACAAATATATGGTAGGTCCTTCACAAAAAGAACTCAATTCGGGCACCCAGAAAATGGAAAATGAATTTTCCGTGCAAAGAAAATGAAAACTCCCTTAGGCAACATTGTTTGGAATTCCAAGATGCACCCTTGTGCACAATATGAGATCATTTGAACAAACTATGCCATGAATGTGGCCATAAGATTGATCATTTGGCTTGAAAACCTTGAATCTTCACGTGTGATAGCTCATTTCTGAGAATACTTTTTAAAAATAATTTCCGTATTACAAGTTTATTATTTTTTCAGGAAACTTGGTCACATATAATGACACAATGCGAAGGCTTCCCAATTATTTGATTTTTTATGAATTTTTTATGCCCGTTTCAAAATGCGGTCAAAACGGCGGGCATGACCGTTCCTAGCTAGTGGTTGAATCTTGGAATTTTTTTGGTGTTTCTCTGATTAAGTAGATACTTATGTACCTAGAAATGATTTTTGGGAAAAATAAATAGCAAACCATGAGGCAGCTCCAGTTCAAATTTGACCCGCTTCCAGCTGAATCGGCGGAAATTTGTCTTTTCACCAGAGGTGGATCAAAACTTTTGACACCCTTCCATTTGGTCAATTTTGAATCAAATATGGCCTGTATTTTAGAAAAATGATTTGGTCCAATTTTGCAACAAATATATGGTAGGTCCTTCACAAAAAGAACTCAATTCGGGCACCCGGAAAATGGAAAATGAATTTTCCGTGCAAAGAAAATGAAAACCCCCTTAGGCAACATTGTTTGGAATTCCAAGATGCACCCTTGTGCACAATATGAGATCATTTGAACAAACTATGCCATGAATGTGGCCATAAGATTGATCATTTGGCTTGAAAACCCTGAATCTTCACGTGTGATTGCTCATTTCTGAGAATACTTTTTAAAAATAATTTCCGTATTACAAGTTTATTATTTTTTCAGGAAACAAGGTCACATATAATGACACAATGCGAGGGTTTCCCAATTTTTTGATTTTTTTTGAATTTTTTATGCCCGTTTCAAAATACGATCAAAACGGCGGGCATGACCGTTCCTAGCTAGTGGTTGAATCTTGGATTTTTTTGGTGTTTCTCTGATTAAGTACATACTTATGTACCTAGAAATGATTTTTGGAAAAAATAAATAGCAAACGATGAGGCAGCTCCAGTTCAAATTTGACCCGCGTCCAATTGAATCGGCAGGAATTTATCTTTTTCACCCGAGGTGGATCAAAACTTTTGACACCCTACCATTTGGTTAATTGTGAATCAAATATGGCCTAGTATTTTATAAAAATGATTTGTTCCAATTTTGCAACAAATATATGGTAGGTCCTTCACAAAAAGAACTCAATTCGGGCACCCAGAAAATGGAAAATGAATTTTCCGTGCAAAGAAAATGAAAACTCCCTTAGGCAACATTTTTTGGAATTCCAATATGCACCCTTGTGCACAATATGAGATCATTTGAACAAACTATGCCATGAATGTGGACATAAGATTGATCATTTGGCTTGAAAACCTTGAATCTTCACGTGTGATAGCTCATTTCTGAGAATACTTTTTAAAAATAATTTCTGTATTACAAGTTTATTATTTTTTCAGGAAACTTGGTCACATATAATGACACAATGCGAAGGCTTCCCAATTTTTTGATTTTTTATGAATTTTTTATGCCCGTTTCAAAATGCGGTCAAAACGGCGGGCATGACCGTTCCTAGCTAGTGGTTGAATCTTGGAATTTTTTTGGTGTTTCTCTGATTAAGTAGATACTTATGTACCTAGAAATGATTTTTGGGAAAAATAAATAGCAAACCATGAGGCAGCTCCAGTTCAAATTTGACCCGCTTCCAACTGAATCGGCGGAAATTTGTCTTTTCACCAGAGGTGGATCAAAACTTTTGACACCCTTCCATTTGGTCAATTTTGAATCAAATATGGCCTAGTATTTTAGAAAAATGATTTGGTCCAATTTTGCAACAAATATATGGTAGGTCCTTCACAAAAAGAACTCAATTCGGGCACCCGGAAAATGGAAAATGAATTTTCCGTGCAAAGAAAATGAAAACCCCCTTAGGCAACATTGTTTGGAATTCCAAGATGCACCCTTGTGCACAATATGAGATCATTTGAACAAACTATGCCATGAATGTGGCCATAAGATTGATCATTTGGCTTGAAAACCCTGAATCTTCACGTGTGATTGCTCATTTCTGAGAATACTTTTTAAAAATAATTTCCGTATTACAAGTTTATTATTTTTTCAGGAAACAAGGTCACATATAATGACACAATGCGAGGGTTTCCCAATTTTTTGATTTTTTTTGAATTTTTTATGCCCGTTTCAAAATACGATCAAAACGGCGGGCATGACCGTTCCTAGCTAGTGGTTGAATCTTGGATTTTTTTGGTGTTTCTTTGATTAAGTACATACTTATGTACCTAGAAATGATTTTTGGAAAAAATAAATAGCAAACGATGAGGCAGCTCCAGTTCAAATTTGACCCGCTTCCAATTGAATTGGCAGGAATTTATCTTTTTCACCTGAGGTGGATCAAAACTTTTGACACCCTACCATTTGGTTAATTGTGAATCAAATATGGCCTAGTATTTTAGAAAAATGATTTGGTCCAATTTTGCAACAAATATATGGTAGGTCCTTCACAAAAAGAACTCAATTCGGGCACCCAGAAAATGGAAAATGAATTTTCCGTGCAAAGAAAATGAAAACTCCCTTAGGCAACATTTTTTGGAATTCCAATATGCACCCTTGTGCACAATATGAGATCATTTGAACAAACTATGCCATGAATGTGGCCATAAGATTGATCATTTGGCTTGAAAACCTTGAATCTTCACGTGTGATAGCTCATTTCTGAGAATACTTTTTAAAAATAATTTCTGTACTACAAGTTTATTATTTTTTCAGGAAACTTGGTCACATATAATGACACAATGCGAAGGCTTCCCAATTTTTTGATTTTTTATGAATTTTTTATGCCCGTTTCAAAATGCGGTCAAAACGGCGGGCATGACCGTTCCTAGCTAGTGGTTGAATCTTGGAATTTTTTTGGTGTTTCTCTGATTAAGTAGATACTTATGTACCTAGAAATGATTTTTTGGAAAAATAAATAGCAAACCATGAGGCAGCTCCAGTTCAAATTTGACCCGCTTCCAACTGAATCGGCGGAAATTTGTCTTTTCACCAGAGGTGGATCAAAACTTTTGACACCCTTCCATTTGGTCAATTTTGAATCAAATATGGCCTAGTATTTTAGAAAAATGATTTGGTCCAATTTTGCAACAAATATATGGTAGGTCCTTCACAAAAAGAACTCAATTCGGGCACCCGGAAAATGGAAAATGAATTTTCCGTGCAAAGAAAATGAAAACCCCCTTAGGCAACATTGTTTGGAATTCCAAGATGCACCCTTGTGCACAATATGAGATCATTTGAACAAACTATGCCATGAATGTGGCCATAAGATTGATCATTTGGCTTGAAAACCCTGAATCTTCACGTGTGATTGCTCATTTCTGAGAATACTTTTTAAAAATAATTTCCGTATTACAAGTTTATTATTTTTTCAGGAAACAAGGTCACATATAATGACACAATGCGAGGGTTTCCCAATTTTTTGATTTTTATTGAATTTTTTATGCCCGTTTCAAAATACGGTCAAAACGGCGGGCATGACCGTTCCTAGCTAGTGGTTGAATCTTGGATTTTTTTTGGTGTTTCTCTGATTAAGTACATACTTATGTACCTAGAAATGATTTTTGGAAAAAATAAATAGCAAACGATGAGGCAGCTCTAGTTTAAATTTGACCCGCTTCCAATTGAATCGGCAGGAATTTATCTTTTTCACCCGAGGTGGATCAAACTTTTTACACCCTACCATTTGGTTAATTGTGAATCAAATATGGCCTAGTATTTTAGAAAAATGATTTGGTCCAATTTTGCAACAAATATATGGTAGGTCCTTCACAAAAAGAACTCAATTCGGGCACCCAGAAAATGGAAAATGAATTTTCCGTGCAAAGAAAATGAAAACTCCCTTAGGCAACATTGTTTGGAATTCCAAGATGCACCCTTGTGCACAATATGAGATCATTTGAACAAACTATGCCATGAATGTGGCCATAAGATTGATCATTTGGCTTGAAAACCTTGAATCTTCACGTGTGATAGCTCATTTCTGAGAATACTTTTTAAAAATAATTTCCGTATTACAAGTTTATTATTTTTTCAGGAAACTTGGTCACATATAATGACACAATGCGAAGGCTTCCCAATTTTTTGATTTTTTATGAATTTTTTATGCCCGTTTCAAAATGCGGTCAAAACGGCGGGCATGACCGTTCGTAGCTAGTGGTTGAATCTTGGAATTTTTTTGGCGTTTCTCTGATTAAGTAGATACTTATGTACCTAGAAATGATTTTTGGGAAAAATAAATAGCAAACCATGAGGCAGCTCCATTTCAAATTTGACCCGCTTCCAGCTAAATCGGCGGAAATTTGTCTTTTCACCAGAGGTGGATCAAAACTTTTGACACCCTTCCATTTGGTCAATTTTGAATCAAATATGGCCTAGTATTTTAGAAAAATGATTTGGTCCAATTTTGCAACAAATATATGGTAGGTCCTTCACAAAAAGAACTCAATTCGGGCACCCGGAAAATGGAAAATGAATTTTCCGTGCAAAGAAAATGAAAACCCCCTTAGGCAACATTGTTTGGAATTCCAAGATGCACCCTTGTGCACAATATGAAATCATTTGAACAAACTATGCCATGAATGTGGCCATAAGATTGATCATTTGGCTTGAAAACCCTGAATCTTCACGTGTGATTGCTCATTTCTGAGAATACTTTTTAAAAATAATTTCCGTATTACAAGTTTATTATTTTTTCAGGAACCAAGGTCACATATAATGACACAATGTGAGGGTTTCCCAATTTTTTGATTTTTTTGAATTTTTTATGCTCGTTTCAAAATACGGTCAAAACGGCGGGCATGACCGTTCCTAGCTAGTGGTTGAATCTTGGATTTTTTTTGGTGTTTCTCTGATTAAGTACATACTTATGTACCTAGAAATGATTTTTGGAAAAAATAAATAGCAAACGATGAGGCAGCTCCAGTTTAAATTTGACCCGCTTCCAATTGAATCGGCAGGAATTTATCTTTTTCACCCGAGGTGGATCAAACTTTTTACACCCTACCATTTGGTTAATTGTGAATCAAATATGGCCTAGTATTTTAGAAAAATGATTTGGTCCAATTTTGCAACAAATATATGGTAGGTCCTTCACAAAAAGAACTCAATTCGGGCACCCAGAAAATGGAAAATGAATTTTCCGTGCAAAGAAAATGAAAACTCCCTTAGGCAACATTGTTTGGAATTCCAAGATGCACCCTTGTGCACAATATGAGATCATTTGAACAAACTATGCCATGAATGTGGCCATAAGATTGATCATTTGGCTTGAAAACCTTGAATCTTTACGTGTGATAGCTCATTTCTGAGAATACTTTTTAAAAATAATTTCCGTATTACAAGTTTATTATTTTTTCAGGAAACTTGGTCACATGTAATGACACAATGCGAAGGCTTCCCAATTTTTTGATTTTTTATGAATTTTTTATGCCCGTTTCAAAATGCGGTCAAAACTGCTGGCATGACCGTTCCTAGCTAATGGTTGAATCTTGGATTTTTTTTGGTGTTTCTCTGATTAAGTAGATACTTATGTACCTAGAAATAATTTTTGGGAAAAATAAATAGCAAACCATGAGGCAGCTCTAGTTCAAATTTGACCCGCTTCCAGCTGAATCGGCGGAAATTTGTCTTTTCACCAGAGGTGGATCAAAACTTTTGACACCCTTCCATTTGGTCAATTTTGAATCAAATATGGCCTAGTATTTTAGAAAAATGATTTGGTCCAATTTTGCAACAAATATATGGTAGGTCCTTCACAAAAAGAACTCAATTCGGGCACCCGGAAAATGGAAAATGAATTTTCCGTGCAAAGAAAATTAAAACCCCCTTAGGCAACATTGTTTGGAATTCCAAGATGCACCCTTGTGCACAATATGAAATCATTTGAACAAACTATGCCATGAATGTGGCCATAAGATTGATCATTTGGCTTGAAAACCCTGAATCTTCACGTGTGATTGCTCATTTCTGAGAATACTTTTTAAAAATAATCTCCGTATTACAAGTTTATTATTTTTTCAGGAAACAAGGTCACATATAATGACACAATGCGAGGGTTTCCCAATTTTTTGATTTTTTTTGAATTTTTTATGCCCGTTTCAAAATACGGTCAAAACGGCGGGCATGACCGTTCCTAGCTAGTGGTTGAATCTTGGATTTTTTTTGGTGTTTCTCTGATTAAGTACATACTTATGTACCTAGAAATGATTTTTGGAAAAAATAAATAGCAAACGATGAGGCAGCTCCAGTTCAAATTTGACCCGCTTCCAATTGAATCGGCAGGAATTTATCTTTTTCACCCGAGGTGGATCAAAACTTTTGACACCCTACCATTTGGTTAATTGTGAATCAAATATGGCCTAGTATTTTAGAAAAATGATTTGGTCCAATTTTGCAACAAATATATGGTAGGTCCTTCACAAAAAGAACTCAATTCGGGCACCCAGAAAATGGAAAATGAATTTTCCGTGCAAAGAAAATGAAAACTCCCTTAGGCAACATTGTTTGGAATTCCAATATGCACCCATGTGCACAATATGAGATCATTTGAACAAACTATGCCATGAATGTGGCCATAAGATTGATCATTTGGCTTGAAAACCTTGAATCTTCACGTGTGATAGCTCATTTCTGAGAATACTTTTTAAAAATAATTTCCGTATTACAAGTTTATTATTTTTTCAGGAAACTTGGTCACATATAATGACACAATGCGAAGGCTTCCCAATTTTTTGATTTTTTATGAATTTTTTATGCCCGTTTCAAAATGCGGTCAAAACGGCGGGCATGACCGTTCCTAGCTAGTGGTTGAATCTTGGAATTTTTTTGGTGTTTCTCTGATTAAGTAGATACTTATGTACCTAGAAATGATTTTTGGGAAAAATAAATAGCAAACCATGAGGCAGCTCCAGTTCAAATTTGACCCGCTTCCAGCTGAATCGGCGGAAATTTGTCTTTTCACCAGAGGTGGATCAAAACTTTTGACACCCTCCCATTTGGTCAATTTTGAATCAAATATGGCCTAGTATTTTAGAAAAATGATTTGGTCCAATTTTGCAACAAATATATGGTAGGTCCTTCACAAAAAGAACTCAATTCGGGCACCCGGAAAATGGAAAATGAATTTTCCGTGCAAAGAAAATGAAAACCCCCTTAGGCAACATTGTTTGGAATTCCAAGATGCAGCCTTGTGCACAATATGAGATCATTTGAACAAACTATGCCATGAATGTGGCCATAAGATTGATCATTTGGCTTGAAAACCCTGAATCTTCACGTGTGATTGCTCATTTCTGAGAATACTTTTTAAAAATAATTTCCGTATTACAAGTTTATTATTTTTTCAGGAAACAAGGTCACATATAATGACACAATGCGAGGGTTTCCCAATTTTTTGATTTTTTTTGAATTTTTTATGCCCGTTTCAAAATACGGTCAAAACGGGGGGCATGACCGTTCCTAGCTAGTGGTTGAATCTTGGATTTATTTTGGTGTTTCTCTGATTAAGTTCATACTTATGTACCTAGAAATGATTTTTGGAAAAAATAAATAGCAAACGATGAGGCAGCTCCAGTTTAAATTTGACCCGCTTCCAATTGAATCGGCAGGAATTTATCTTTTTCACCCGAGGTGGATCAAAACTTTTGACACCCTACCATTTGGTTAATTGTGAATCAAATATGGCCTAGTATTTTAGAAAAATGATTTGGTCCAATTTTGCAACAAATATATGGTAGGTCCTTCACAAAAAGAACTCAATTCGGGCACCCGGAAAATGGAAAATGAATTTTCCGTGCAAAGAAAATGAAAACTCCCTTAGGCAACATTGTTTGGAATTCCAAGATGCACCCTTGTGCACAATATGAGATTATTTGAACAAACTATGCCATGAATGTGGCCATAAGATTGATCATTTGGCTTGAAAACCCTGAATCTTCACGTGTGATAGCTCATTTCTGAGAATACTTTTTCAAAATAATTTCTGTATTACAAGTTTATTTTTTTTTCAGGAAACTTGGTCACATATAATGACACAATGCGAAGGCTTCCCAATTTTTTGATTTTTTTTTGCAGTTTTTATGCCCGTTTCAAAATGTGGTCAAACCGGCGAGCATGACCGTTCCTAGCTAGTGGTTGAATCTTGGAATTTTTTTGGTGTTTCTCTGATTAAGTCGACACTTATGTACCTAGAAATGATTTCTGGAAAAAATAAATAGCAAACTATGAGGCAGCTCCAGTTCAAGTTTGACCCGCTTCCAGCTGAATCGGCGGGAATTTGTCTTTTTCACCAGAGGTGGATCAAAACTTTTGACACCCTACCATTTGGTCAATTGTGAATCAAATATGGCCTAGTATTTTATAAAAATGATTTGGTCCAATTTTTCAACAAATATATGGTAGGGCCTTCACAAAAAGAACTCAATTTGGGCACTCGGAAAATGGAAAATGAATTTTCCGTTCAAAGAAAATGAAAACTCCCTTAGGCAACATTGTTTGGAATTCCAAGATGCACCCTTGTGCACAATATGAGATCATTTGAACAAACTATACCACGAATGTGGCCACAAGATTGATTATTTGGCTTGAAAACCCTGAATCTTCACGTGTTATAGCTCATTTCTGAGAACACTTTTTTAAAATAATTGCCGTATGAAAAGTTTATTATTTTTCAGGAAACTTGTTCACATATAATGACACAATGCAAAGGTTTCCCAATTTTTTGATTTTTTTGAATTTTTTATGCCCGTTTCAAAATGCGGTCAAAATGGTGGACATGACCGTTCCTAGCTAGTGGTTGAATCTTTGAATTTATTTGGTGTTTATCTGATTAAGTAGATACTTATGTACCTAGAAATGATTTTTGGAAAAAATTAATAGCAAACTATGAGGCAGCTCCAGTTCGAATTTGACCCGCTTCCACCTGAATTGGCGGGAATTTGTCTTTTTCACCAGAGGTGGATCAAAACTTTTGACACCCTACCATTTGGTCAATTGTGAATCAAATATGTCCTAGTATTTTAGAAAAATGATTTGGTCCAATTTTGCAACAAATATATGGTAGGTCCTTCACAAAAAGAACTCAATTCAGGCACTCGGAAAATGGAAAATGAATTTTCCGTGCAAGGAAAATGAAAACTCCCTTATGCAACATTGCTTGGAATTCCAAGATGCACCCTTGTGCACAATATGAGATCATTTGAACAAACTATGCCATGAATGTGGCCATAAGATTGATCATTTGGCTTGAAAACCCTGAATCTTCATGTGTGATAGCTCATTTCTGAGAATACTTTTTTAAAATAATTGTCGTATTACAAGTTTATTATTTTTTCAGGAAACTTGGTCACATATAATGACACAATGCGAAGGTTTACCAATTTTTTGATTTTTTTGAATTTTTTATTCCCGTTTCAAAATGCGGTCAAAACGGCGGGCATGACCGTTCCTAGCTAGTGGTTGAATCTTGGATTTTTTGGTGTTTCTCTGATTAAGTAGATACTTATGTACCTAGAAATGATTTTTGGAAAAATTAAATAGCAAACTATGAGGCAGCTACAGTTCAAATTTGACCCGCTTCCAGCTGAATCGGCGGAAATTTGTCTTTTTCACCAAAGGTGGATCAAAAGTTTTGACACCCTACCATTTGGACAATTGTGCATTAAATATGGCCTAGTATTTTATAAAAATGATTTGTTCCAATTTTGCAACAAATATATTATAGGTCCTTCACAAAAAAATTTATTTTGGGCACTCGAAAAATGGAAAATTGATTTTTCGTGCAAAGGAAATAAAAACTCCCTTTGTCAATATTGTTTGTAAATCCGTGATGCAAAGTTGTGCAAAATAAGATATCATTTGAACAATTATTTGATAGGACTTTCACAAAAATACTCATTTTGAGCACTGAAAAATGCAATGAATTTTTTTTATCTTGAATCGATCACGACCAATTTATATGGTCATAAGGTCATCAAATGGTTTGCTGCATTCTGATTGGACCATGAGCATATCACGTGGATCACGCATCAACCACCGTCGGATGCTTCCGGATCCAACGGCCCAAACCCACCCGAGCCAAAACCCTAGGTCTGTCCTCGTGGACATTTTCCAGCCACCCACCCCCCTTCTCCATTCTTTCTTTCTTTCTCTCCCTCCCCCCTTAGATCCTCTCCCCTCTCCCCCGTGCAGTGAACCCTAGCCCCTCTCTTCCCCGCACAGCCGCCACCCTCCTC
>NC_057810.1:101535438-101542991 GCF_018294505.1 Triticum aestivum
CACTGTCCTTCCCTCTCCGCTTCGCCTCAGTCTCCCACCATCTCCCCTCTCCCTCCCTCAGATCCGCCACCGTCCACCTCCACACGGACTCCATGCGCACCCCGTCCTCGCCAGCCTCTGCGCGCACCCCGTCCTCGCCCGCCTCCGTGCGGCCTCCACCTCCACCTCCAGCCCCACCGCACACCACTCCTCTCTCTCTCCCTGCGCGACAAACCCTAACGCTCAGATCCAGATCCCTCCCATCGCCGCCACCCACCTCCCCCGTCTTCCTCACCTCGCCGCCGGCTACGACCTCGGCTCTCCCCTCCCCTCCCCTCCCTCATCAGAAGAGATCCGATCTCCCGTCGATGTCCTCCTTCCTCCTGCTCCGGGCAACCAGCGCGCCGCCGCCAGCCCCTTCTCCAGTGGAACCGCATCTCCCTGAGCGTCGCCGCCGCTGTTGAGCACCCGCCGCCGCAGGGGTCCATGCTGCGTCCCGAGCCAATCGCGCTCTACGGTGGAGAGGCGATGGATTCAGCAGGCGCCTCGAAGCCCGAGGAGGAGGTGACCGCTTACCAGAGCAGCGAGGCCAAGCAGGCGAGGCTGCAGTCCATGCTCGCGGCGCTCCTCGACGACCCCATTCTGGTCGACGTCTCGAGGAAGCCCTCGCTGGCAGACGTGGACACGCTCATCAACCTCGAGCTCGGCAGCGCCATGAGGGTGACCGTCGTCAAGCTGGACAACACCTCATTCAGTATAATATGGCCCTCTTCGAACCCCGCCCACATTTTTGTCCAAATCCCTTACCGTGCGTTAATCCCACATCCCAATTCGTGTTCTTGTTGTCGTTGTGGTGAGTGATACAGATGTCGTGGTGTTGAACACTGCTACGCTCAAGGATTTGAAGCTGGCTATCAGGAAGTGATAGTCAGATTTATTTGTCTGAAACTGTGGAAGGATGAATTCTGACATCCATGTCATCTAATTCATTCATGCTGACATGTGTTGATCTAATTAGTTGACATCCTTCGAAATGCTGCCGATTTGTCTTTGCTATTTAATATATCCTATGATGGGCACTAAGGCACTGTTGATCCACCAAAATTTTCTTAGTTTAGATGGGTGTGATTATCTAAATAAGCTGAGGGTAACAAGATGTATGGTATTAACCTGAATTCTTAGTAGGCTCGAGATGTTGAGAATCCTTGCTGAAGTCGTGTTTTAGTTTGACTTTGCACTGTGTATTGAATAGCTAAATCTGTGTACATAAGGTTATTCAAGCCTGCTTGAATTAGATTCCAAGCTAGAGCTTATTCTAATTTTTAGTTTCATTTTGCACTGAACTTGACCTATTTGGTATTAACTAGCTGAATGTGTGTACACAAGGTTAGTCAAACCCATTCAAATGAAGGTCCCTATCTTAACTAATCTATTTCAGTTAAGCTAAGGAGAATATAATGTTCGAATATTGTCCTCTTAAAGATGTATGAGCTCAACATAGAAAGAATTTTCTCTCTAAGATGATACACTGGTATCTATATTCTAAACTAGGGTCCCATTTCTGTGACTCCATGAAGCTTCGGTCATGTGGTTTTAAGTTTATCTAGGACACTACATTGTTTGCCTGTCTGATATAACGAGAGCACTCACTACAAAGAGTTCTTGGCATCAGTATTTGTTAACGCTAAATTGTCAGAAAGTATTATACCTATTCATCCAAGAAAGGCTACTGTGTAGTATGAGGATTGTAGTGTTGTTAAAACAAATTGTAGATTTGGGAAGGCTCAACTAATTTATTGTTGTGCAGACTGAACATTACTAGATGCTGGGAAAAATAAACTGTAGAAAATTACGAGCCGACATACGTGTTCTATAATTAAAAAGCTTCAGCTGCTTAAGTGTAAAACTAGTTAGAGATCCTACCTTATTGAATGTTAGCTATGCTTAATAATATGGCCTTCTAAGTTCTATCACAATGTTACCTCTTCAGCTGTATAATAGCTGTCAGGCTTGTATTGTATTCCCCAAAAGTGCCAACTTGTAAACCCTACCTGATGGACGTCATATACCGCTGGTCAAAGGTTGAGACATCGATTCTTATCATGCATAATCTCGACATCTGATGCAATCATACTCTGCATCTGTATTGCTGCTGCAGTTTTTGTAGTTATATTCTGTGTAGACTCCTGAAACATTTTCCTCACAGGGCGCCACCTTCGGAGAGGTGACAGAAATGACTGACATTTTTGAAGGAAGCATCATACGGCTAGTTAGGAGGCTGGATGAATTTCTGAATCAGGTAAACCACCTGTTGGTTCCGGGCACTAGTACTAAAATCACTTGGATAGAGAGTGTCTGTCTTTGATTATCCCATTTGACTTAAAGTGCATGCGAATAAATAAAAACTGCCTTCAATTGATCCATTAGATCAATGTGCATGTGAATACAAGTGTGACATGTCCTTCTAGCAAAATGTCCATAAACTGTCAACATTTACTCTCAATTGTGACATGACTGAATATGATGAACAAGTTGGGCTGTAGCTAGATATGTAAGAAATGTTATCTATTTCTGTTTATCTCCATCTATAGAAGTTGTGATTGGCATTGACTTTCTTCTTTGCCCTTTTCTGCATGCCCAACACTTCACTTTTCTATTACAAGTTCTGTAAATAGTCAAGAAAATAAGCTTGCCTTGTTTTCCTTTGTCGAACCAACTGACTTGATTTGTTCGCCAGCTAAAAGCTACTGCTGAAGCTATTGGGGAGGTCAACCTTGAGAGTTTGCCAGCTAAAAGCTGCTGAAGCTTCTTGTTTCCCTTGCATTTGTTAACTTGCACATGGCATGATTGCTCTATTGTCTATTGTCTAGAAAAACTGATCGCCTACCTAGGTGGCATTTGCATCGTGCTTGCCAGATTATTTGTGTGGTCAAATGAAACGGTGAGTGGTATTAAAATGCTCATGTAGACAGTGATTAAGCATTAGAATGGTGTAGATAGAGTTGCCCGGCAACTACAGTGTCTGTGATATTCGAGATCCAGCGTAAATAAGTGTTCATCAGAATAGAATGTGATTATTTTTATTGTTCTGGATCTATGACTTCGGTTTGCATATCTTGTCAAACTCTTTTAGGCTGAGTTCGGTTGACAGGAAATTGAAAGGGGTTTGACAGGGATTGAAGTGGATTGAATCCTCTGTAAGTCAAATCCCCCTAAATCCCCTCCAATCCCCTTTAGGCAGGGTGTAACCGAACAAAGCCTTAGAGTTATCTTGATGAGTGTCCACGTCCCAATATTATGACTATCTCTAATGAGTATAAATATAAATTAATATAGTTGTCAATTTTAAGACACAACAAAGTGTCAATGCATTTCACACCTATTGATTCATGAGGCTCGGTAGTCGGTCTGATCCTGTAGTGTTTAAAACTGAAAATTATGATGCATTGGTCCATATGGCCTTGTTTTTTGATGCATATATATATATATGATGTAGTTGATAGGCCTTGATCTCAACCTCTCAAGTTTATGTTTCCTTGTGTGTAGGTAACTTGTTATTTTTATTGGCAAGCCTGTAATGAATTTATTAGATTTTTGCTCCTATTGCCATGTACAGTATGTCACAGGCTTGTGGAGCCCATCATTGTTCTTAGTGCGCTATTATGATTCTTGAACGGTGTCAATGGTCGTGTACATGTATCTTTTGTAGTATAAAAAGGGCCACTATCAGCCGTAGGATTTGGATTCATGCTGTGAAGATCATGAATATATATCTCATTTTGCTGCTCTATGCCTCATTCTAATTCTTCTCTGATTCATGTAACCGGATGACAGTGGAAGCCATGTTGTTGTTTTGTTTGTTCCCAGCCTTGACTATGGTCATCGAGCGAGTCCGGCATGTTGTTCATCTAGTAGAGCTTGTTAGGAGTGTGAATCTAAAAACTTGTAGAGCTTGTTACTATTACAATTGTAGAGCTTGTTACACTTGTAGAGCTTGTAAAGCAGTATGGTCTTCTGTTTTGGAATGGATAGAGCTTGTATTATGTGATTTTGTTGCTCTTATTTAAGTATCATGTGTGTTTTTGTCTTCGAAAATCTAAATAATGCTTGAAATATGAAGAATATGAGTTTGAATTGATGGGACCCACTTACCCCAACATGACAAATGGGAACCTGTTACTAGAACCTGACAACTGGGACCCATCTGACTAGTGGACCCTTCTTTTGGGAAAAAAAGAAATAATAAATTCGTTTAGACAAAAAGGCCACAACCCAACAATAAAAAGGCTGCAATATTGGGCTTGGCCCATGAACCCAACCAAAAATTGACAGATAGAAAAAAAACACAAATAGGCTGAATTGTTGGGCTAGGCCCATGTAGAAAATCGAATTGGACCGGGCTGATTCTTGTGCCAGATCAGATTACCACGTCGGATGCCTACGTGGCCTCGGGAGGCTGCTAGTGACCAAAACAAAACAATAGGCATATTTTGGTCAAAAACGTCCACGACCTTCTCACAGAGAAGGTCGTTAATTTCAGTTTACGACCGCCAGCTTTTGACCTTCTGTTTTTGGTCACAAAAAGGTCGCAAATGAAAAACTATGACCTTTTAGTGACCAATAGTGGAGGTCACAAGATAGCATATTTCTTGTAGTGGCAATGATGCTATCTGGGTCATAGTGGATACATTAACCAAGGTAGCCCACTTCCTCCCGATCAGAACATCGTATCGATCAGATGAGCTTGCACGACTGTATGTATCCAAAATAGTCAGTCTGCATGGAGTTCCCTGAACCATCACTTCTGACCGAGGTTCACTGTTTACCCCGCTTTTTGGTCTCTTCTCCATCAAGCCCTAGGGACGGATTTGAAATACAGTACAGCTTATCATCCTCAGATGGATGGACAGACAGAGCGGGTTAACCAAATACTCAAAGATATGGTGCGAGCCTGTGTGTTGGCCCAAGGCCCAAAATGGGAATATTGTCTACCGTACACCGAGTTCTCATATAACAATAGCTTCCAGACTAGTTTAAAGATGTCATCATATGAAGCTTTGTATGGCTGTAAGTGCCGCACCCCATTGAATTGGTCTCAAACCGGAGATAGCCGTATTTTCGGAATAGATCTCATGTTGTAAGCCGAAAAGCAAGTCAATGATATCCAAGACATATTGCAACTGGCCAAATCGCGACAGAAAAGTTATTACGATGCAAAGCATCGACAGATCAGCTTCGAACCCGGAGAACATGTCTATCTTCGAGTCACGCCTATGAAAGGTATCAAGAGGTTTCAAACTCGTGGGAAGTTGGCACCCAGATTTATTGGTCCATTTCCCGTTATGACACGAGTAGGTTCTGTGGCATATCAGTTGGACTTGCCCCCTGAGTTGTCCGACATGCACAACATGTTCCATGTTTCACAATTGCAACGATGCATATCACCACCCGAGAAAAAGACTGATCTAACAGAGATAGAGCTGGCAAAGGACTTAACATATGAAGAAAGGCCGGTGAAAATTTTGGATCAAATGGAAAGTGTCACTCGCAGTAAAGCACGGAGGTTTTACGAAGTCCAACGGAAGCATCACACAGAGTCGGAATCAACATGGGAATCAGAAGAATTTCTAAGGGCATGTTATCCAGAATGGTTTTCCAAAGCAACCGAATCTCGAGGACGAGATTCATTCTAAGTGGGGGAGGTTTGTGATAGTCTGGCTTTGCCCTCTTTTCTTTGCCTTGTTTTCAGTTGAGTTGGTTTTGAATTTGGAGTTTTAAATCATTTCATTTGGACTTAACCACTTGGGTACTCCTTGACTTTCACCCAAGTGCTCCCTCTCCTCCTAAAAACCATCATGTCACCTCTGGATCAACTCAAAATTTTGCTTGGAATATTTTTCTTAAAGGAAAAATATTCATTTTGCCCTCTAAAACCCTAGTTAGCCCTTTGTGCTCCAAAGCAACCCTAATTTTTCTTACCCCAAAAATTCTGAGAAAAATCCCAATTATTCTTTGGACCCTAGGGCACCTTTCTGAGCAAAAATATTTCACCACTCTTTGGAATATTTTGGCTACATAAAATAAAGTCATCTCTGGACAGAAATGGTAGTTTCTACAACAACTACCTTTTTACTAGCTCCATTGTAGCTGGTTTTTCCTGTGCCTATTTACCTTAGTAAGTGTAAGTAAACCCCAAAGCTCAGACCTTAACTCCCAGTGGTTTGACCACAGTAAATCTCCAAAGTTACTGTCTAGAAACTTGCCAGCAGTACAAATTCATTTCTACTGCACCTGGATCCAAGCCAAACCATGCTAACACTTCAATCTACTAAGGACTACACGCCAGCCATCTTGGTTAGCACTTAGGGTGGCCTGATGTCACGGTTCACGTGGTGACCGCGTTCGTCCGAGCGTGCTGTCATGCAAAACACGCGCTCTGCGTGCGGCCCAGCGCTTTGTTGAGCGCGTGGCCGCTGCCTAGCCGGCCAAAGCATGCCACACCTCGCCACCATCCTCGTCACCACCCCCTTAACTCCCCCTGGCGCTCACCGATGCTGGTGCTTGCCACAGCGAGCACGGGCACGGTCCGGCCAACGGCACAGTGTGCAGCGCACTGTGCTCGTCGCTTTCCTCCTCGCTCATGTGCTCGTCACCGAAGAGGGCTAGGGTTTACATGGAGTCGGTTGGAAGGAAGGAAATACAATATCTGGATCGCCAAGCTTGCCTTCCACGCAAAGGGGAGTTCCATCCAGACATGGGACGGAGTCTTGAGTCTTGTATCTTCACGCTTCAATAGTCCGGATGAAGTATATAGTACGGCTGCCCGGATACCCCCTAATCCAGGACTCCCTTAGTAGCCCCTGAACCAGGCTTCAATGACGATGAGTCCGACGCGTAGTCTTGTCTTCGGCATTGCAAGGCGGGTTCCTTCTCCGAATACTCCATAGTAATTATCGAACACTCCCTACAAAAAAAGACACATCCGTGATATTTTGGGCGAACGGAATTTTTTTCTGTCATACATATGACACTTCTATGACGATAATTGTGACAAAACCCGGTATCATCATAGATGTGGTGGGCTCCTACTTCTATGACAAAAAATCATGACAAAAAATGGGCTTTTCGTCCTGGGCGGGCCGGAGACGCAGCTGCATGACATTCTTTGGGCCGTCCATGACGGAAAAAACCGTGGTAGAAGCGAGGGGGAGGAAAATTTCGGGGAGTTGCCGGTTATGGTGGGAGAGCGATGCGCGTTTCTCTCATATAGGTACGCGCATGTGTGCGAGGCGTTGGCTCTAACTGAACCCGAGCGAGGCGTTGGGCTCTAACTGAACCCGAGCGATTGCACTGCAGGCTACGTGTTACTGAACCCGAGCGATCGATCGATGGCTGTTAACTGAACCCGATGGAGCGATTCCTTCGCTACTGCTGCTAACTGAAGCCGATCGATGCTGCCTCTGGGATGAACAGTGAGCGTTGCGGGGGGGGGGGGTGGATGAACAGTGAGCGGTGGTGTTGCCTCTGCATGAACAGGAACCCGTGGTGTGGAGGGCTGGATGAACAGTAGAGGG
>NC_057810.1:101543415-101560956 GCF_018294505.1 Triticum aestivum
GACGGTGGAGGGGTGCCCGTGGAGGGGTGGTTGAACAGTAGCCGGTGGAGTAGCGCGCGGTGGAGGCTGGATGAACAGGAGCCCATGGAGGCTGGAGGAGGTCGACGGTAGCCCGTGGAGGCTGGAGGAGGTCGACGGTGGACATGAACAGTATCCCGTGGAGTCCCGTTTTCTGGTACGCCACACCCCTCCCGATGAACAGGACCCCCATTTCGACCGTAGCGCTCAACACAAGTCCGTTTCGTCCGTTGTGCGGTATGCCACACCCCTCCCGATCAATAGGACCCCCGTTTCAACTGTAGGAGGTCCGTTTCCTCCTTTTTGCGGTACACCAGGCCCCTCCCGATCAACAGGACCCCGTTTCGAACGTGGCTGGTCAAACACAAGACCATTTCCTCCGTTGTGCAGTACGCCAGGCCTCGTTTCCATCACCTGTTCCGTCCAAGCCCTCCCGATGAACACGACCACGCATTCCATTCCGACCCAACCGGTTGGCTCCCCATGAAAACGACGACGATGATGTTTCTCCGTTCCGACCCAGCCATGTACGTATGCGCGATAGGCATTAGAGACCCTGCCCGTATGTATGTACGTGGCCATATTGTCTTTCTTGCACCCTTGCCGCTGTACGTATGTGTACGTGCTACGTGCGCACCTCTACTACGACACGTGCGCGCCTCTACATCTATGAGACATGCGCGCCTCTACAACGACCAGTATGTATGTACACGTTCGCAACCACAATGACAACACTATGTACACTTTGACCAGGTGGGTCCCAACTGTCAGGCACTTCCTTGCGTGCGAAGAAGTAGCTGGTGGGTCCCAGCAGTCAGGGGGGCGAATCGGTTTGTTTTTTTTTGCCCGGACGCCCTCCTTGCGTGTGAAGGTGTAGCTAGTGGGTCCCAGCAGTCAGGGGGGAAACGTTTTTTCGCAAAATATGGTGGCTCGTCCGGTGGGTCCCAACTGTCAGGTGGAGGAATAATTATTTTGCGCATAATAGGGAGGCACTTCCTTGCTGCGGCCGTAGACCCAGCTGTCAGCCTTTCCACGTATAGTCCAGGTCCGATGGAAGCCATTCCTTGACCACGTTGACCACGCCGCACCGAGAGCACCAGGGCGGTGAACGACGGCGAGGCCTAGGAAGGGGACGACGCGGAGCCGGGGAAGATGCGGTAGTGGATGCCCAAGCGTAGAGGAGTACAAGGGTTCACTGGTTCGCTGCGGTGTGAGGTTGCCGTCACTGCAGAATAACAGGGGGTTTGGGTGAGTAGAGGGATGGCCTGGCCAGCGGTGGCAGTTCTAGGGGGCGGTGAGGCCTCCGTCGCATCGCAGCCGGCCAGGGGAGGTAGGAGCACGAGGCACGACCGGCGCTGGTTTGGGCGGCTGGAGCAAGAAGACCAGAGGTTGAAGAAGCACTACGACCGTTGGATGGACATCGTACGGTCACTTGAGCTAGAATCGTGCATATTGAATAAGTTGACAAACCCCTCCATCCCCATCAACTTAGTAGGCCCACAAGTCAGCCTGCCACTATACTGGATCCCAGCTAACAGGGGGAGTATTCATTTTTTTTGTGCATAATAAGGAGGCACTTCCTTGCGTGCGAAGATATAGCTGGTGGGTCCGAGCTGTCAGCAGCAGTAACGTTTTTTTTGCAAAATACTGAGGCCCTTTCGGTGGGTCCTTGATGTCAGGTGGACGAATCATTATTTGCGCGTAATAAGGAGGCATTTCCTTGCGTGCGGCCGTGGACCCAGCTGTCGGCCTCTCCACGTACAGTCCACTTCAGATGCATGTTTGTCGTTGACCACGTTGACCAGGCCGCGTCGAGAGCACCAGGGCGGTGGACGATGGCGAGGCCTAGGAAGGGAACGACACGGAGGCAGGGAAGACTCAGCAGTTGTTTCCCACACGGAGGGGGGTACGACTGAACGAGGGTTTACTGGTTCATCTGCCGTCGCCGGAGTATAACAGCAGGTCTGGGTGAGTAAGGGGATGGCTAGGCCAGCGATGGGAGTACGATGGGGTGGTGAGGCCTGCGCAGCAGCACAGCCGGCCGCGGGGAGGAGGGAGCAAGCAGTCCCGCCGACGCTTGTTTGAGCGGCTGGAGCAGGAAGAGCAGAGATTGAAGAAGCACGACGGCCGTTGGATGGCCATCCAACAGTCACTGCTTGTGCGTCAACCTTTTTTTAGGAAAGCCTCAAATCTGTGGAAAACATCATATAGTCACTGCTTGTGCATATTTCGGTGCGGTCCGAACTGTTTTTAATCCTGAAATTTTGACTCACATTCAAACTGATTTTAAAACTAAATGTATATCTATATAAAATCCAACAAATTCTCCACGCATAAAAATTAATGTAATTTAAAATCTCGAAATGAAAAAAAAAGATATTTGAAAGTAATTGCTGCTTTGATGTGTTTTAAAAATGTACAGCCCATTTCTCATTACTGATGGGCCATTTTCTTCGCCAGCCGAATGAAAGCTCTCCTCCTCTTGAAAGATTTGCAGCCCAAGAGGCCTGACAAAGCGACTTACTTGGCAAATCACAAAAAAACTGGGCTGTGGTCGTGGACCCAGCTATCAGCCTCTCCACGTACAATACTCTTCCGATGGAAGTCGTTCCTTGACCACGTTGACCACGCCGCGCGGAGAGGACCACGGCGGTGGACGACGGTGAGGCCTAGGAAGGGGACAACACGGAGCCGGGGAAGACGCGGTAGTGGAAGCCCGCGCGGAGAGGAGTACGAGGGTTCACTGGTTCGGCTGAGGTGTGAGGCTGCTGTCGTTGCAGGGCCTGGCCAGCGGACGGGAGGCAGGAGCATGAGGCACGACCGACGCTAGTTTGGGCAGCTGGAGCAAGAAGACCAGAGGTTGAAGAAGCACTACGGCCGTTGGATGGACATCGTACAGTCACTGGAGCTAGAATCGTTCATATTGACTAAGTTGACAAAGCCCTTCGTCCCTGTCAACTTAGTAGGCCCACAAGTCAGCCTCCCACCAAGGTGGGTCCCAGCTAGCAGGGGGAGTATTCATTTTTTTGTGCGTAATAAGGAGGCACTTCCGGTGGGTCCGAGCTGATAGCGGGGGGACGTTTTTTTCACGAAATACGGTGGCCCATCAGGTGGGTCCCAGCAGTCAGAAGGCAAACGTTTTTTTCGCAAAATACGGTGGCCTGTCCAGTGGGTCCCTGCTGTCAGTTGGAGGAATCATTATTTTCCGCGTAAAAAGGAGGCACTTACTTGCTACGGCCGTGGACCGAGCCAAGACTCTCCACGTACAGTATACTTCCGATGGAAGTCGTTCCTTGACCACGTTGACCTCGCCGCGTTCCGTTGCACGCATGCGTCCATAGGCGTGGTGCGTCCCCACTGTCAGCCTCTCACGTACAGTCATCTTCCGATGACTCTCGGTTGTTGACCATGTTGACCACACCGTGCCGAGCGCACCCAGACTGGAACGACCCAGAGATGGGGAAGATGGGGCAGTGGAGTCACAGATGGAGAGGAGTGGGAAACTTCACTGGTTCAGGTGTGCGGCAGCACAGCCGTGGTGCCGCCCACGGGAGACAGGAGCAAGAATAGAGGTTGAAGAAGGAGCACGGCTGTTGGATTAACATCCAACGGTCCAGCTGCTAGAATCATTTGTTGATTAAGTTGACAAAGCCGTGCGTACACGTCCGCTTAGCAGGCCCACAAGTCAGTCACCAAATCTGACGGGTCCCAGCTGTCAACGGGATGAATAATTTTTTCACAAAACAAGGAGGCACTTCCTTCCGTGCGAAGATACAGCCGGTGGGTCCCAGCTGTCAGGTGGAGGAAACATTTTTTCCAGCTTAATAAGGAGGAACTTTCCTTGCGTGCGACCATGGACCTCGTGGGTCCCAGCCGTCAGGCTCTCCACGTACAGTCCTCTTCCGATGACTCTCATTTGTTGACCACGCCGCACCGAACAGAGTGAGGCGGTGGACGACGGTGAGGCCCCGGGCGGGAACGACTCGGAGATGGGAAAACGCGGCCGTGGAGTCGCATATTGAGAGGAGGAGAAGGGTTATAACTGGTTCTGTTGCAATTCATATCAAACTCAGGTTCACATGACACATTCATATTCATAGCCAACATTCACTATCGACAAGTTAAAAGATTCATAAATACACAAGCTCAGCATATCTATGCATCCAAATGATTGATAGATCACACGACAATATTCATACATAATTCACAAAAAGATTCAGATATACACATGTTTAGTATGTTTATGCATCCAAATGATTGAGATCATAGCCAATATGATCCATGGACAAACTTTAATTACCTAGTGTACAAACTGGTAAATGGTGTTCAATCAGAGGTACTTCTTGCTAAAATTAGTTCTTGTACGAGTAAACTTTCGAGTACATAAGAGGAAAGCATAGACAATCTGAACTTTTCTTGTAGATTTATCCTCAAATAGTGGCCTCGTGCCGACGGAGGTTTGAGCAACTTGGCCACTACTTTCATCCAACTAGTTTACTGGCTCATCTTGGTCCTGTATCTCGCCAAAATTCTACATTGCAGACGAGAAAGGAGGCGGTTGAGAAAATGAACCACCCAAATTTTTTGTGCAGCTCAACTGAAATGGAGCATCCTTGGCGTGCAGACTGATGAAGTCCCAGATGAATATACGCGTCAACCAACTTGTCTGGAATCTTTAGACTCCATGCCATATAGTTCGCTACCATATGTGCCGATAACCAAAAGGCACAAGTTGGGACCAAAGACTGGACTGCGTTTTTCTGGGCTATGCACCAAGCAATATTTTTGGCGTTCACTCTCCTAATACTTGGAGTTTGACAATTGGTTGACGCCGGTTGATACTCGAATGAATATAGGCAATTCTTGTCAACATCGATGCTTGTCTGAGTGAACTTTGGAGTACATAGCAGCAGCATAAGTACCTGTCCATCTGATCATTTTGTGTAGTTCTACTGAAATCACCCGATGTAATGATTTGCCTGCGAGTTTAGGCTCCAAATTACTCCTTTATGAAATCGGCAAACAGTAGCACAATACTAAATTACCAATACATATTACAGGCACAATAATCAGGATAAAGACCAGTACCAACCTGTGTGAGGTAGCATATCAATTACTATTTCCTTTGACTGGAAGCCGAGATAAGCCAAGCGACTGACATCAAAGGAAGAAAGCAAGCGGATGATAAAGTGGATGAAGGCCTTAGTTACATACCAACCTGAGAAAAAAAGTTTATTCATGTAGTCCCATAAGAGATGATAAAGCACTCACTGGAATCACACAACAGAGCATGATAAATCACTCTTGTTTACCAGTGCTGAGATTATATCGAAAGATTATCAAGAACTTCCAGCAGAGTTAAAGCACTGGTTGGGATACAGTTCATTGTATTGTCTTGTGTAGTTCCACTAAAATGTATGATTGGCACAACATGATCCCTGTTTTCACAAGTAGGAACAAGGTGAAACCTTCATTAGCTTAGTGAGAAAGGATAGGAAGACATTAGCATATTACTCAAACAGTAGCATCAAATTCATGATGGACAATACGCAAAACATTGCCTCATTGAACCAATGGCAATAAATTGACATGCAAAACAATAGCACTATTATGTCATGACACTAATAATATTCCCTCCCTGCTCCACCACATGATTCACCTCCATAGACAAACATTCATACGTACATGATTCAACATAGGGTCCTACTAAAGATTTGTTTAACTCCAACAGGAAAATTAGGCAGTAATAAATTAGTGGTACTTAAGTGCTCCTAATTAATTAAGTGAGACAACAAAAGTGGAAGGCCTCCCTGGAGGATCCTCTCACATGTAAGGTAGTCGTTGCCGGAGCCCTTGAATAGCCTCAACTGAGGCCTCTGGCTTCAGCAAGATCGCCTTGGCATTGTTTATTCTTCTTCTTCCTCCTCTTCATGCTTTGTTTCTCTTTCTCCTCACCAGTTGGTGAAACCAAGTACATGATTGGCCTTCTAATTCAGAATTGGTTTTGTCAGTGAGGGAGTACAAGTGTACTAGTAAGAAACAACATTATTTTCTCATGGCAGTCGGAAAATAGAGATGAACACATGCATTAAATATCATTCTTATCTAAAGGAAGGTTATGGCGCCAATATGGATGATGAGGATTGGAACACAGATCTCCCTTTGTGCAGTTCCACCAAAATGAACCAACTGTTCCATCTGACATTCCAGTTAAACAGCACAAAAGTCACTTCTTTTAAGAAGTGTTTTGTGAAGTGCACCAAAAGGTCACAACAGCAACCAGGTGAATTGGATATCCCTGTTTGTACAAAAAGGCAAAGAGGAAACAGTCAGAGTCTCAAACAATTACAGGCAAAAACATTTGGCTAAACTTGTCAGAGTCTCAAACAATTACATGCAAAAACAGTGGCATGGCTTCATTTTTACCAGGGACATTATATTAAGAACAGCTAAGGCTGCGTTTGGTTCACAGGTTTGGTGCAGGATTTTCATAGGAACACAATTCGTACCATATTCTTTCCCTTCCAACCGTTCGGAACACGGGAAAGGTGAATAGTGTTTCATAGGAAAGCTGCTCTGGTAGTACTGATTCCATCGGATTAGAATCATCCACGCGTTGCTCATTTTTTGGGCGGAAGCCCGAGGCAGGCGCTTGCTGCCATGCGTTAGACAGGTTGCTGTTCTGTGTTTGCCGGAGTAAAAGAATCAACCTATGTGTAGTACGTGAGGTGAGGACAAGAGTAGTCACTGTGCAGCTGAATAAACAAATAGCATCTCATACTGCCAAGCATGCTACTCTAAAAAAAACAAATCTGTACATTTCGTAGTCCATCCGAACACATTCTCTTGAGAGTTTCCTCCGGTTCGCTGTTCCATAGTTTTATACCTACATTCCATTCCTATTCCTCTATTTTCATCAAGACCTATTTTTTCTGCCCCTTTATTCTGACCGGAGCCTAAATATTTGGTATAAGGGCATGGGACAGTGGGTGCACCAGCAGTACAACACCATGTACGTAAACAAGGGCATAAAGTGGTGATTCATAGTTTGTTGCCCCGAGAAACAAAGATCCAAGAAACATATCTAGGTTGGTCCCATTTTTGTTCACTCTAGCCATCTACTCCTATGTGTGGATAGCAAATCTAGTCCTGGTCATACCACTGTGTACAGCGTTACCCCTATATTTCTCTTTTCGACCAAGAGACCGGTTGGATGACCAGTCTGTACTACTTTCATCCCCTTTCCTTCCTGTTTGTACCAAGTCCGATGTAAATACTAAATTCCCCCACCCCCACTTTATTTCAATGACAAGTATTTTCGGACGGAGGGAGTACAGGATTCGACTCCATGAAGTAGCTTTACCTCTAACAATAGAAGAAAAAAATAGGTGACGTTGGACCATTTGATCGAGAGGGGCTGAGAGGTAGAAAATGATGCACATGCAGCGATGTAGCGAGCTGGGGATGTAGAGCTAAGGCGGTTTCGAACGAAGATATACCTGAAGGTCGTCGGGATGTGGATAGGTGGGCGGCGGGAGGCCGGATCCGCCCACAGGCAACGACGAAGGGATCGAAGGACCTCCCGCGCCGGCGCTCGGCCAGAGATAACAGTGCGGACGGCAGTGGGTCTCCTCCCTCACTGTCGATGATGGCCTGAACGCTGCCCCTCCTCCCCTTGACCGGCGGAGGGGGATACGTCCGGATCTGTAACCAGCGGTGAGGATAGAAAGCCAGTGTTTTTTGAAGGGAGAAAGACAGGGTTACTACCCCTATCTTGTTTAGATCTGGAGAGGATGAGAGTGTGTGAATAGAGCAGCCCTAGCAAGCAAGCGTGGAGGCTCCGGCCTATATATAAGTAATGGGGTAGTTTTCCGTTTTTAATCCTAAAAATTCCTTTTACTACCCCAGGTCGTAGTTTTTTTAGTTGTTGATTGTTTTTTGAGATAGCTACCCTCTTGTTCCAAGTGGTGTTACGGTGTGCCAGGTCGCACTTTGTATCGTTCAAGTCTGGTAGTACTACAAGTCCCTCCATTAAATGAACAACCACCCCCTCGTAAAAATTGTGAACAAGCTCACGGCTAAAATTAGCGGAAACGTGGGTTGCCCCAACATGCATTATTATTTATATTTTCTACTCCCTCCGTTCCTAAATATAAGTCTTTTTTATTAGCCACACCTAAGACAAGAATTTTTTTATTAGCAGTGAACCCCACATGTCATAGACACAAAAATTGTGGCAAGATTCCCTTAGGCAAGCCAAAGTGTGTCTAACAATTTGAGCAACTCAGGTTAGGCAAGTGTGGCAAGTGTGGGAAAAATAATGTGGCAACATAACACAAACATAGACACAATCGAAACAGCCCCGTGATTTTTTGTGACATGCATGAAAATTTGGTTAGTTAAATTTATAGTCAAAATTTGGCAAGGTGCATCAAATCAACACATGCAAGTATCAAAAGGAAAGTCACGGCATGCATGCATGCATTGTACTCCCTCCGTTTCCAAATATAAGTGTTTTTAGAGATTGCAACAAGTGACTACTTCCTCCGTTCCTAAATGTAAGTCTTTTTAGGGATTACACTACAAACTACATACGGATGTATATAGACATATTTTAGAGTGTAGATTCACTCATTTTGTATGTAGTTCATAGTGAAATCTCTAAAAAGACTTATATTTTGGAACGGAGGGAGTACATACGAAGCAGAATATGTCTACTCCTACATACGAAGTAGCCCATTTGAAATGTGTAAAAAGACTTTTATAGAATGCAGTGCTTTGATGTGTCGTGTCAACTCGTACAAGCCCGAAAAATTTGATTACTACGACACCCTCTCCCTCGCGGATTGAGCTCCGGTGCCTTAACTGCACCTGCCTTTGGCTGCATGACAGGTGGGCCAACCAACTGTTGGGCCCACCTGTCATGGACGCAAAGGCAGGAGCACTAAGTAGAAGCTTTTGCTACACGCTATCCCTCCCGCACGAGGTGGACGGACATGCAGCAGTGGATTCAATACTATAGAAGTAGGAGTAACATCATTGTTCGTCTTCTCGAAGAGGCGAAGAGCCAAGTGCAAACCGAACGTGTCAGTTGCAAACGCTCGCGTGGTGCGGTTCCTTGGAGTACTAGCCAGGCTCTTACATGAGACAAAATTGCTATTGTTTAACAATTAAACTCCATTACCCATTGGTTGATACTCATTCTGCATAGGTCCACGCGCTTAGCACCGTTTCCTCCTGGGCTCACCAATGTTTATTTGCTAATTAATAGCATTCCATGCAATGAACTAGCCATTGCAAGTCATTAGAAGCATGCACACCTCTCATCTCTTATTGGTTGATACGTATGTCAAGAAACAAGAAACAAGGTAGAAGTTAATGCACCGCGCCTAAGTGTTTTGGGACTATTTGGTTTTCATAAGATGACTTACACACCTATACGGAGGGAGTAGTATAAACTTGCAAATCGGAAAGGAGTATTTGCCTTTCTAGAGATTTCAACAAGTGACTAGACTTCGACTCAAAAAAACAAGTGACTAGACTACACCGTGTGTAGTACCCCCTCCCTTCCGGTTTATAAGGCTCAAATCTCAAATCTCATGAACCAAGGCATTTTGCGATTGGAGGAATGTATCTCATACTTTACAAAACTACCCTAATTAAACTCATGCATTAATTACGTAGTTCTCTCGTTTTCCTCTCCGCCTTAGTCGCGGTGCACAATATTGAGAGAGTGCTTGGATACGTTTTAGTCTCATGACTAAAAGTAGTGGGACTAAAACTTGTTAGCCTCATCCATGCTTGGATCCAAATACTAAAGAGACTAAAATCAAGTTAATGACATTTCAAAGCATCCGGGCCCGCGTGCCATCCACCAAATCACAGTGAGATGCTACAGTCGAGACTCACCTGTCATCCCGGTGTGGCCGTCATGACCCGTCATATCACAAAACCCACACCTTTACCAGCAGTGGTAAGGTGGCATCCAAGTTGGACTAGACGAAGCAACCATCATTTCATTGGAATGCTCGTTCAAGCCCTTTCTTCCCTTTCTTGAAGGAAACCTCACTCCAGGCTACTCACTTCTGCCATTTTTCTTCTCTACCGACGAAGGTAAGGTGGGCGAATCAGTTATGCTACTATATTTTCATTCCAATAATCTTCTTTTTGTGAAGCACTGACCGATTCTCACATCCTTTTCTTTTCCCGTTTTCATTGCGAATGTGGTTTCCTTTCGATTGCTTTTTGTTTGTCAGTTCATTGATGGATCCTGGAGCACTAGGCAAAGAGTTGCCGGCGGACAACCCACTAGAGACTGCAATCTCCAGGAAGCAAGCACCGACCAGCGAGTTGACCATGTTGGCGGGCCAACCCATGGAGACGAAGAACTCCAAGAAACAAGCACTGGCCAAAGAGTTGAGGACGTTGGCGGACGAACTCCTCAAAGAAAGTTGGAAGAATAGCAAGGGCCCCATCGTGCCTACCCCAGGAGCTTTGATTGCCACCTATGTGAGGCTCAAGACCGAGTTTGAGGAGATAATCGCCGTTGAGAAGCAGTATTCCCCTGGCAAGGTGATGGCCCCCATCGAGGACGAGGAGATGGCCCCTGGAGGGATGAGATCCCCCGGTGAGCTGCACAAGGTAAAAAATAATGGCTTATTACCATAGTTGTGGTTTTTGATTATTTGCAATGTGCTTGCTTTTTGATTATTTGCAATGTGCTTGCTAATATGTTAGTGTTGTGCAGGTGCCGGTGGTTGTCCTTGATGATTCCGATGTCGTGGCCCATCCTGTTGGCATCGCCCCAGAGATTAATTCCAATGCCGCTGTCCATCCTGTGGACATCGCCCCAGAGATCGATTCCGATGTCGCGGTAAGTCCTGTGGACATCGCCCTAGAAATCGATTCCCATGCCGCTGTCCGTGCTGTGGTCATTGCCCGAGAGATCGATGACAAGAAATAGTTGGTCGCGCTAATCCTTCAGGGTAGTTCGCATTTCCCTGTGTTTAATTACCAGAATGATGCGTGTTATCAAACCATCTTAGGGCAAGTGCACTGTCTTGTGTGGGCGGATCTTTCTACTTTTGTTTGATAGTGAATCATGCGATGAATCATGCGAACCCTCTCCGAGTTATGGAAACAGATGTATCCTCACCAGCTTTTGATGAAATATATGGCATGCTTAGATGTAAGTTTGAACTGTTTATCATATCAGCAGGGCTTGTTTGATGATTCTTGGTGTTAGTAGGCTAGATACTGTGCAAGCTATAGTACTTGCAAAACACTCACCGAAGAGAAACGTTGGGGCTGATGAGCTCGTGGTACGCTTATACTTATCCCTCGTTGATCGACCAATAGCCCTAGCTCCTAAAATTGTAGGCTTAGCGATCGATCAGACAATAGTCGACATACATTCAGGCCTCATTTGGTTCATAGGGTAGGAAAATCGTAGCAAAAGTACAGAGAACGTGCAACACAAAATCATAGCAGTGCAGAGACGTACTCCCTCCGTTCCAAAATAGATGACCTAGGCGGGCTAGTTTGGCCTAGTGGGTTTCAGTGATATGACGTGGTACAGTGTCGTCCAGTCTTCGTGTGTGGTAGCAGTATTGCGGGTACAGTAAGTTTTCTTGAAGAAGTGGAATTCAACGAAGTCATGATGGTTCCTTCGTCCGAACAACTTACGGTGGGAAAGGTTGGGCCTACGATACAAACGGGGTAGACCAGGATAATTTTTTGCATGGCAGGTGGACCAGGATGGTCGACGTCCCACATGTCGGCGAATGAAAGTATTCTTTCCGATATAGAGGAGGAGCAACGAGTATTCATTGTTTATTTTTGATGAAAGCTATTGTCTCCACTGTTACTCCTTGACTTTGTCAATGCCTCTCTCTCCTCCACATAAGTGGGTACTACTTGCTATGCATGCAGCGGGCAGCTGGCGTCTTGAGGGGCCAGGGCGGTGAGAGCGGGCTTCGGAAGTGGTTCGGACTCCAGCATGGCCCACCTCACATTATCACCATATATTTCTTGGAGTCCGTGCGCAGCGGGCGGGCGATCTCTTTGCCCTCCCCCATTTCTCTCTTCTCAGCCGACGCCCGCCGAGCGATTAGATTTCGGCTATCGACGGTTTATTCAATTACGGTCCCACATGTCAGTGAAAATGCAAGACAACGTTTGTCCCCTTTGGTGAGCGGCGTGCGAGCTGGACTATCGGGGTTGCGACCCGTACGAGTCGTAAGTGTGCCGCCTTTTCCTTTAGAACTTGCGAAGCGTAACATTTTCGCGCGATCGATCGATAGAAATCCAGAACAAAATGATGAGGGCGATGCTTTACCGCTCGTTAGGCGGGCTAGTTCAAGTGATATGACGTGCTACAGTGCCGTCCACTTGCTCCAATTTTATGTAAGCAAGAGGTTACACTCGTACGCGGGAGGAGTGCGAAACACCGCGGATCTGATTTTGATCGAGGGATAATTGTTCCCTGCCAAATAATGGAGGATTGTTAGCGATTATAGCATGATAGTTAGGGCATCTCCAGTGCTGGGCCAAAAATTTACACCGGCATCTGTCCGAGGACACTGATGGATGCTATCCGATGCTGCCCGCATACCTTTCGACAACTATATGAACTAACCGGACGTAATTCGTGCAAACAAAGCAAATTTCAAATTAATCGGATGAAATTCATTACATTTTGAAAACTTTTCCTACAAAATGGACGAAATTCATTACATATTTCGCAGAAACCGTACTAAACCTACTATAAACCTAATCTAAACGATCGCCGGCGCCCGACCACCAAGTCCGGCCATGAAATCGAGAAAGCCGGCCATTGCCTTTGCCTCCTCCTCATCAGCCTCGATAACCTCCTCCTCCGACCGGAGCACAAGGTTACGAAGATTTCCGCCTCCACGTCCCCGTCAAGCGGCTAATCGGCCGCCGTTGTTTACCCCACCAAGCTTGGCGTCGATTGAGTGGAGTAGCGGTGGCCTTCCCGGGACTAGAGCGGCGGCGACCTACCGTGTACTACACTTCCTCGCTGCCGGCTGCGCCCGCGCACGCGCGCCGGCTTCGTGGTCGTGGCGGTGGAGGGCGGCCCGGGGGGTGCCGGCGATCTCCTTCGTTTGCTCCTGTGACAGTACGTCTAAGAGAGCTTTGGAGTGTGCCCGGAGCGGAGCCGCCGATGTCCCTCGTCTGCTCCTGCGACAGTACGTCCAAGAGAGATTCAGAGCGCCACGAGGCCATGGTTGAAGTGGTGCCAACAGAAGGAAGGGACCTGAGGAGAATAAGTGTGGGTCTTTGGCTATGGCTGGGAGCTGGGGCTCAAGTTAATATAGCGGGCGAATGGCAATGAGCCGCGGCAGACGGATGGACAACTGGAGCCGGAGTAGGTTCATCGGGCGTGAATGCGGACGCTGCTTCAGTGACTTAACTGCAGATGTGTTTGGGTGTCTGACATGGGGGCCCAATGGGCGTCTGGCCCACATGTCAGTGACACACCAGTTGCACCTGCAGTTAAGTCCAGTGAATGCGGCATTGACATTCTGGAGAGACGGTGACCGTTTCAGGCGCATGTGGACTGTTTGACTGGTCAACCATACAAATACGGAGCTATACGTTGAGCCAGCGACCGTATAATCACCATATCTCGTATACAATAATCAAAGTGAGCTATCAAGACAAGTTCGATGACCGCCAATGCATTTTACTCGGTAATAAATGACCAGGATTGAAGGGGAATCCTAATTTGCTTCGTCTTTTGTCCTTGAGCTCTTGACAAACCAATGCACTATACGGTTGTCCGACCACTCCACCCTAGAGCTCTCACCATGCGTCATTCATGCCACCGCGCCGCACACTAACCGGTAAGGCAGCGATGGCATCCCGCTGCGCCGAGTTCCTCGCCGCCCACGAACACACACAAAATGGTAGGGAAGCGATGGCATCCCGCCGTGCCGAGTTCATCGCCGCTCGCGACCTCACAACTATGTGGGAGGAATTTGAAGATGCCAAGGCCGAATGGGCAGTAGAGCAAGAGGCGGCCAACGCCGCACAGAAGGAGCGGAAAAGTCAGAAAGCACTCAAGAAAAGAGAGGCCCGCCGCTGCAAGAAAGAAAAGGACGCACGCGCTGCTGCGGAGAGGTCGGCGGAGATCCAAGCACGGTGGGGTGTCGCCGACAAAGCCGAGAAGGAAAACGACGGCGTCTGGCCAGCATGTGAGACGTAGTAGTACTAGTAGTTAGTGTGTGTGTCTGTGTCTGAGTATGAGCATGTACCAGTACTACTAGTTACTATTGTAGTTCTTAGAGAAAATTACGAGTACATTAGCCTAGACTAAGTGGAAAAATTCCTATCCTATGCATCAAATGCCATCTCTTTCTCTATAGGAATTGAGATGCATGTCATCTCACTTCCTATGATTTTCATATTCCTATCCTATGAACGAAAGGAGGCCTCTGTTGGAGTAAATATTGTAGCTAGCAGTACTGCTGGTATAGTAGTTTTCTTCAAGAAGCGGAATTCAATGAAGTCATGATGGTTCCTTCGTCTGAGCAACTTCAAAGTGGGAAGTGGGCCTGTGATTTGACGACTCATTAGTCATTGTTACTACGGCGTGACGACCTGGGTGACTCTCCCTTGGAGTTCTGCGTGCATGGCAAGTGGACCAGGATGGTCGACGTCCCACATGTTGGCGAATGGAAGTATTCTTTCCGATATCGAGGAGCAAGGAAACCGCGTGGTATAGTATCACTGCTGATTGGTTCGCAAAAAAATAGTATCACTGCCGATTTATAAATATTTTTTATTTCTGATGAATGCTAGTGTTTCAACTCTTACGATGAAGGGTGCCAAACACGGCACGTGCTGGATGTCCCACACGTCAGCGAAAGGAGTGGGACATGAACAGCGTGGTAGAGCCCAGCGTAAAAAAACAGTGTGGTAGAGCGTCTCCACTTCTTCCACTTCTGGGTGGGAGACCACACGTAGTAGTACTTAGCTGTATGAACGATACAAAGTGCGACCTGGAGAGAAAGACACGTCTAGTTGGAAGGTCTCGGGGCATACACGTAAACAAATATAAAAATTAATATGTGCCTCCAACTAATATAGTAGTAGTAGAGTACTTAGACACATACTCCATAACATCACCGTGCATTGCACGTACAACATTTAGTGGTAGTACGTAGTAAGAGACCAATGCTGCCCAAGAGTTCCCTTCTCGACCTACTTTTGGGTGTTTGGTAGAGTGTATGGAGGGTGCATGAGTCCACACTAGTTTAGCACAAATACACTAGAAGCATGCATGAAGAGAGCATGCATGAAGAGGGGTGTTGAGTTGAGCATGCATGAAGAGGGAACAACTATGATGAGACGAGAACGAAACCAAACACACCCTGTATGCCATGCATGTTCATACCATTTGTGCCTTTCTACTTCACTTACTGCGCTACATTACTCAGGTTCGTACGTCCACTCTTGGGTACATGTCCGTCTCGTAGTTCCAGTGCCACATGTTCTTCATATAAATGGAATGATCGTTGCATAACACGTGCGCCTTGATGCTAGATGTCTCACATGTTGGCAAAAGGATGAACAAAGCTCACGTAAAAAAATAGAGTGGAAGAACATAGATTCCGGATGATCGAGAAGGAACAAGGAACCTCATGGTGGAGCGTCTGCACTCATAATATTTAATATTATTCAGCGATATAAAATTAACCAATCATCTCCACAGTGGACTAGAAGAGTACGAAACACGGCTGCCCAGTGTAGTTACATCATACTAGTACATCGCTAACCCACGCTATCACCATATTTCTTGGCTTCCGTGCGACACCTATCTCTAGTAATCCAACAACCTGTATCCCTTCTCCCTCCTCGTCTCTATCAAAGTGCGGCGGGCTGGCGTTTCTGCCGTCTATTGAGGTCGGTTAACTATCACATGTTAGCGACACGCCAAGAGCATTCTAAAAAAAATTCCTTTCACGTTCCGTTTTCAAAAAGAAAAAAATCCTTTCACGTACGAATTTGCCTGTATGCTTTGAGCAACTTGCATATCCTATACTGCTCCTGTTTGATACTCTAACTTAGCTAGAGGTTAGACTAACTCATGACTAACCCTGAACTAACTGTAGCCAAAGAGGTGTTTGGGTGACAGGGTTAGATTGACAATAAATGCACTTCATGGAGAGAAAAGTGATTTTTTAGTGGTCCCAATGAGAACTTTCTCTAGTTAGGACCTCTTGGGTGGGATAGTTTTTTTTGGTGGGTTCGGTGCAACTTGCTCAAATTGAAACCCTCATGCTTGGATACTTTAGGGCTATTTGAGCCCCAACTAGCTCAAGCTAACTATAACCCATGGATCCAAACAGGGCCTATGGCCAGTCTCGACGCGGAGCAGTCGCGTGCACCAGGAAGCGGCACTCTCTCAGTCGTCGCGCCACTTCAAAGCCCGCTCCAGTGAGAGGTCGCCTCCGCTCTGGCCGGGCATTAATGCGGCATTGACGCTCCAGGCGACGCTGACCTTTTCACGCGGGAAGCACGCGCTGGCAAGGGAGTATAGGTTTTGAACCGTTTCAGGTGTAGTAGTAATGGTAGTTTGCAAAACTACTCAATTATTGCACTCAGTTTCCTAAGAAATTGTGGTAAAAAACGTTACTCCACAGCCCGCTTCCCTTCTCCTTCCTGCTCGTGATTTACGTGGCCATGTAAACGTGGTTGTGTCAAAAAAATGTCACTTCCTGCTCGCGATTTGCGTTATATAATTACAAGCAAGATTCTCGTGCATGGCACGGAACATCAATATGCATTTTTTACAAAACACCTGTTGTGATTGACCCATGCAGGAGTAATCCCATGTGTAAAAACTAATGATATCTCGAGAATTTTATGGGAAAACTGGTACCTCGAGAATGTCATCAAAAAAATGAAAGGTGAGAGATAAGGCGAGGAGGAGTGGAGCGTGGTGGTGACTAGTGGTCGGAATGGGCGGAGGCATGGGGATGGACAGCGCCGGCAGGCGGCAACGGCCACCATGCATGCTAGATTGTTCCAGAGACTTATTCCTTTTTTAATGGCTGAGCAATGAGGTTGCGGGAGATAATGATGTGGAGAGAGGTGCGGGTATCTTTTGTAAAATTATCATAGTTTGCTTCCTATCCATCAAATATAGATCATATGGTCTGTATTACAAGATGGCAGGCACACCATCATCGCCAACTCATTTTTTAAGGGTATACAGATGATAAGTTTGCTGACTACTAAAGTAAAGTGGAATCTGTCCATGTTATGCAAGTAAAAAAAGGTGATTGTTTATCATACGGGTAAGGTTGGATGAAGGGTGGTAGGAACAAATGCTCCGCCTAGATCATGGTGTCTTAGTGTGCGTGGTGTGTGTGTGTGTGTGAGAGAGAGAGAGAGTGAGAGAGAGAGGGGAGAGAGAGGTGGAGTCTTAGTTTGTGTGTGTGTGTGAGAGAGAGAGAGAGATGGAGTCTAAGTGTGTGTGGGGGGGTGCGTGTG
>NC_057810.1:102181744-102182562 GCF_018294505.1 Triticum aestivum
ACTAAGGTCCCCACGAGAGAATCCGCTTCCCACAGGTCAACTTCGCGCCCCCCTCCTTGCCGCTCCTCGCCCTCATGCGAGGAAATCTCGTCCTCGGCCTACCCTCCTGGACTGCACCGCGCCCGGTCTTCTGCCTCTGCCGGCCCCACCGCTACAGTCCCCCTCATGCGGCATGCATTATCTTCTGCATAATCTAGGATCCAGCCAACCGTTGCCCCCCGCTTCTAGGACGTGGGCTACTCGGAAGCATAGGCCAGCTCTCGCTCTAGACTGCCAGGCTCCTGGCATTCTACCGCTGCCCCAGACTGCCCCAGCTTGGCCGTTTCCCCCCGTCCCACCCCAGGCGCTTCCTGCCATCACGACCAACATGGAGCTCCTATTCACGGATCTTGATTTCGCGCCACCCAAGGGCTCTGCGGCTCTGCCTCCTCGCCTGCCGCGCTCCCACGCCGGCTGCGTGCCTGGCAAATCTTTTGCCCATGCCCTCCTCTCTCCTCCTTATAGCATGCAGAACCTCACCTCGCCTCCCAAACGCTCCTTCTCTCCGCCAAAGAATCCAAACTTCATGAGGCGCTGCCACCGCTGCCTATCTCTTGACCACAAGGTCGCTACATGCAGGGATCCTATCCGTTGCCGTTGGTGCTGGATCACGGGGCACACCCAACGGTTTTGCCACGCTATATTACAGCCCCCCAGTCCTCCCACCTCTCCCACTCACTCATCTCCTCCCTCCTCCCCTAGCCACTACAACCCTAGTCCTCCAAGCTATCCCCCGCCACCTTCACCTCCTCCCCCCGCTCCCATGGCGAATTTCATCC